>NC_134830.1:24698804-24933326 GCF_004210375.1 Tachypleus tridentatus | reverse complement strand
AGGAGGAGGCTGATAAAACTAAAGTCTGTTTATAGATGAAATAGTTATTTAAATTAGTATGACTTTTCTCGATCATGTAGAAAACTTATTTTTAAAAAAAACCGTAAATATAGATAATTGTGGTAAGACAAATGAAAACATAAAAAATCAAATTTCGTCAACATATTCACTTCAAAAGTAGGAGAGGAAAGGATTAGCTATGAGGGGAGGAGGAGGCTGATAAAACTAAAGTCTGTTTATAGATGAAATAGTTATTTAAATTAGTATGACTTTTCTCGATCATGTAGAAAACTTATTTAAAAAAAAACGGTAAATATAGATAATTGTGGTAAGACAAATGAAAACATAAAAATCAAATTTCGTCAACATATTCACTTCAAAAGTAGGAGAGGAAAAGATTAGCTATGAGGAAGGAGGAGGCTGATAAAACTAAAGTCTGTTTATAGATGAAATAGTTATTTAAATTAGTATGACTTTTCTCGATCATGTAGAAAACTTATTTTTTTTAAAAAACCGTAAATATAGATAATTGTGGTAAGACAAATGAAAACATAAAAAATCAAATTTCGTCAACATATTCACTTCAAAAGTAGGAGAGGAAAGGATTAGCTATGAGGGAGGAGGAGGCTGATAAAACTAAAGTCTGTTTATAGATGAAATAGTTATTTAAATTAGTATGACTTTTCTCGATCATGTAGAAAACTTATTTTTTTTAAAAAAAACCGTAAATATAGATAATTGTGGTAAGACAAATGAAAACATAAAAAATCAAATTTCGTCAACATATTCACTTCAAAAGTAGGAGAGGAAAGGATTAGCTATGAGGGAGGAGGAGGCTGATAAAACTAAAGTCTGTTTATAGATGAAATAGTTATTTAAATTAGTATGACTTTTCTCGATCATGTAGAAAACTTATTTTTTAAAAAAACCGTAAATATAGATAATTGTGGTAAGACAAATGAAAACATCAAAATCAAATTTCGTCAACATATTCACTTCAAAAGTAGGAGAAAAAAGGATTAGCTATGAAAAAGGAGGAGGCTGATAAAACTAAAGTCTGTTTCTAGATGAAATAGTTATTTAAATTAGTATGACTTTTCTCGATCATGTGGAAAACTTATTTTAAAAAAAAACCGTAAATATAGATAATTGTGGTAAGACAAATGAAAACATAAAAAATCAAATTTCGTCAACATATTCACTTCAAAAGTAGGAGAGGAAAGGATTAGCTATGAAGGGAGGAGGAGGCTGATAAAACTAAAGTATGTTTATAGATGAAATAGTTATTTAAATTAGTATGACTTTTCTCGATCATGTAGAAAACTTATTTTTTTTAAAAAACGTAAATATAGATAATTGTGGTAAGACAAATGAAAACATAAAAATCAAATTTCGTCAACATATTCACTTCAAAAGTAGGAGAGGAAAGGATTAGCTATGAGGGAGGAGGAGGCTGATAAAACTAAAGTCTGTTTATAGATGAAATAGTTATTTAAATTAGTATGACTTTTCTCGATCATGTAGAAAACTTATTTTTTAAAAAAAACCGTAAATATAGATAATTGTGGTAAGACAAATGAAAACATAAAAAATCAAATTTCGTCAACATATTCACTTCAAAAGTAGGAGAGGAAAGGATTAGCTATGAAGAAGGAGGAGGCTGATAAAACTAAAGTCTGTTTTTAGATGAAATAGTTATTTAAATTAGTATGACTTTTCTCGATCATGTAGAAAACTTATTTTTTAAAAAAACCGTAAATATAGATAATTGTGGTAAGACAAATGAAAACATAAAAATCAAATTTCGTCAACATATTCACTTCAAAAGTAGGAGAGGAAAGGATTAGCTATGAGGGAAGGAGGAGGCTGATAAAACTAAAGTCTGTTTATAGATGAAATAGTTATTTAAATTAGTATGACTTTTCTCGATCATGTAGAAAACTTATTTTAAAAAAAACGTAAATATAGATAATTGTGGTAAGACAAATGAAAACATAAAAAATCAAATTTCGTCAACATATTCACTTCAAAAGTAGGAGAAGAAAAGGATTAGCTATGAGGGGAGGAGGAGGCTGATAAAACTAAAGTCTGTTTATAGATGAAATAGTTATTTAAATTAGTATGACTTTTCTCGATCATGTAGAAAACTTATTTTTTTAAAAAACCGTAAATATAGATAATTGTGGTAAGACAAATGAAAACATAAAAATCAAATTTCGTCAACATATTCACTTCAAAAGTAGGAGAGGAAAGGATTAGCTATGAAAAAGGAGGAGGCTGATAAAACTAAAGTCTGTTTCTAGATGAAATAGTTATTTAAATTAGTATGACTTTTCTCGATCATGTAGAAAACTTATTTTTAAAAAAAACCGTAAATATAGATAATTGTGGTAAGACAAATGAAAACATAAAAAATCAAATTTCGTCAACATATTCACTTCAAAAGTAGGAGAGGAAAGGATTAGCTATGAGGGAGGAGGAGGCTGATAAAACTAAAGTCTGTTTATAAATGAAATAGTTATTTAAATTAGTATGACTTTTCTCGATCATGTAGAAAACTTATTTTTTTAAAAAACCGTAAATATAGATAATTGTGGTAAGACAAATGAAAACATAAAAAATCAAATTTCGTCAACATATTCACTTCAAAAGTAGGAGAAAAAAGGATTAGCTATCAAGGGAGGAGGAGGCTGATAAAACTAAAGTCTGTTTATAGATGAAATAGTTATTTAAATTAGTATGACTTTTCTCGATCATATAGAAAACTTATTTTTTTAAAAAAACCGTAAATATAGATAATTGTGGTAAGACAAATGAAAACATAAAAAATCAAATTTCGTCAACATATTCACTTCAAAGTAGGAGAGGAAAGGATTAGCTATGAGGGAAGGAGGAGGCTGATAAAACTAAAGTCTGTTTATAGATGAAATAGTTATTTAAATTAGTATGACTTTTCTCGATCATGTAGAAAACTTATTTTTAAAAAAAACCGTAAATATAGATAATTGTGGTAAGACAAATGAAAACATAAAAAATCAAATTTCGTCAACATATTCACTTCAAAGGTAGGAGAGGAAAGGATTAGCTATGAGGGAGGAGGAGGCTGATAAAACTAAAGTCTGTTTATAAATGAAATAGTTATTTAAATTAGTATGACTTTTCTCGATCATGTAGAAAACTTATTTTTAAAAAAACCGTAAATATAGATAATTGTGGTAAGACAAATGAAAACATAAAAAATCAAATTTCGTCAACATATTCACTTCAAAAGTAGGAGAGGAAAAGGATTAGCTATGAGGGAAGGAGGAGGCTGATAAAACTAAAGTCTGTTTATAGATGAAATAGTTATTTAAATTAGTATGACTTTTCTCGATCATGTAGAAAACTTATTTTTTAAAAAACGTAAATATAGATAATTGTGGTAAGACAAATGAAAACATAAAAAATCAAATTTCGTCAACATATTCACTTCAAAAGTAGGAGAGGAAAGGATTAGCTATGAGGGGAGGAGGAGGCTGATAAAACTAAAGTCTGTTTATAGATGAAATAGTTATTTAAATTAGTATGACTTTTCTCGATCATGTAGAAAACTTATTTTTTTAAAAAAACCGTAAATATAGATAATTGTGGTAAGACAAATGAAAACATAAAAAGTCAAATTTCGTCAACATAATCACTTTAAAAGTAGGAGAAGAAAGGATCAGCTATAAGGGAAGGAGGAGGCTGATAAACCTAAAGTATGTTTATAGGTGAAATAGTTATTTAAATTAGATGACTTTTCTCGATCATGTAAAAAACTTATTTTAAAAAAAAAACGTAAATATAGATAATTGTGGTAAGACAAATGAAAACATAAAAAATCAAATTTCGTCAACATATTCACTTCAAAAGTAGGAGAAGAAAGGATTAGCCATGAGGGAGGAGGAGGCTGATAAAATTAAAGTCTGTTTATAGATGAAATAGTTATTTAAATTAGTATGACTTTTCTCGATCATGTAGAAAACTTATTTTTAAAAAAACCGTAAATATAGATAATTGTGGTAAGACAAATGAAAACATAAAAAATCAAATTTCGTCAACATATTCACTTCAAAAGTAGGAGAGGAAAGGATTAGCTATGAGGGAGGAGGAGGCTGATAAAACTAAAGTCTGTTTATAGATGAAATAGTTATTTAAATTAGTATGACTTTTCTCGATCATGTAGAAAACTTATTTTTTAAAAAAACCGTAAATATAGATAATTGTGGTAAGACAAATGAAAACATAAAAAATCAAATTTCGTCAACATATTCACTTCAAAAGTAGGAGAGGAAAGGATTAGCTATGAGGGGAGGAGGAGGCTGATAAAACTAAAGTCTGTTTATAGATGAAATAGTTATTTAAATTAGTATGACTTTTCTCGATCATGTAGAAAACTTATTTTTTAAAAAAAAACGTAAATATAGATAATTGTGGTAAGACAAATGAAAACATAAAAAATCAAATTTCGTCAACATATTCACTTCAAAAGTAGGAGAGGAAAGGATTAGCTATGAAGGAAGGAGGAGGCTGATAAAACTAAAGTCTGTTTATAGATGAAATAGTTATTTAAATTAGTATGACTTTTCTCGATCATGTAGAAAACTTATTTTTTAAAAAAAACCGTAAATATAGATAATTGTGGTAAGACAAATGAAAACATAAAAAATCAAATTTCGTCAACATATTCACTTCAAAAGTAGGAGAGGAAAGGATTAGCTATGAGGGAAGGAGGAGGCTGATAAAACTAAAGTCTGTTTCTAGATGAAATAGTTATTTAAATTAGTAGGACTTTTCTCGATCATGTATGAAAACTTATTTTTTTTAAAACCGTAAATATAGATAATTGTGGTAAGACAAATGAAAACATAAAAATCAAATTTCGTCAACAAAATCACTTTAAAAGTAGGAGGAGAAAAAAGGATCAGCTATAAGGGGAGGAGGAGGCTGATAAACCTAAAGTATGTTTATAGATGATATAGTTATTTAAATTAGATGACTTTTCTCGATCATGTAAAAAACTTATTTTTAAAAAAAAATCGTAAATACAGATATATGTCGTAAGACAAATCAAAACATAAAAGATCAAATTTCGTCAACATATTCACTTCAAAAGTAGGAGAGGAAAGGATTAGCTATGAGGGGAGGAGGAGGCTGATAAAACTAAAGTCTGTTTATAGATGAAATAGTTATTTAAATTAGTATGACAATTCTCGATCATGTAGAAAACTTATTTTTTTAAAAAAACCGTAAATATAGATAATTGTGGTAAGACAAATGAAAACATAAAAAATCAAAATTTTTCAACATATACGCTTCAAAAGAAGGAGAGGAAAGGATTAGCTATGAGAAGAGGAGGACGTTGATAAAACTAAAGTCTGTTTATAGATGAAATAGTTATTTAAGTTAGTATGTCTTTTCTCGATCATATAGAAACCTTATTTTTTTTAAAAAAATCGTTAATATAGATAATTGTCGTAAGATAAATGAAAACATAAAAAATCAAATTTCGTCAACATATTCACTTCAAAGGTATGAAAGGAAAGGATTAGCTATGAAAAAGGAGGAGGCTGATAAAACTAAAGTCTGTTTCTAGATGAAGTACTTATTTAAATTAGTAGGACTTTTCTCGATCATGTGGAAAACTTATTTTTTAAAAAAACGTAAATATAGATAATTGTGGTAAGACAAATGAAAACATAAAAATCAAATTTCGTCAACATATTCACTTCAAAAGTAGAAGAAAAAAGGATTAGCTGTGAGGGAGGAGGAGGCTGATAAAAGTAAAGTCTGTTTATAGATGAAATAGTTATTTAAGTTGGGATGTCTTTTCTCGATCATATACAAGCCTTATTTTTTTCAAAAAACCGTTAATATAGATAATTGTCGTAAGACAAATCAAAACATAAAAAATCAAATTTCGTCAACATATTCACTACGAAACAAGGAGATAAAAAGATTAGCTATCAAGGGAGGAGGAGGTTGATAAAACTAAAGTCTGTTTATAGATGAAATAGTTATTTAAATTAGTATGACTTTTCTCGATCATGTAGAAAACTTATTTTTAAAAAAAACGTAAATATAGATAATTGTGGTAAGACAAATGAAAACATAAAAAATCAAATTTCGTCAACATATTCACTTCAAAGGTATGAAAGGAAAGGATTAGCTATGACGGAGGGGGAGGCTGATAAAACTAAAGTCTGTTTATAAATGAAATAGTTATTTAAATTAGTATGACAATTCTCGATCATGTAGAAAACTTATTTTTTAAAAAAAACCGTAAATATAGATAATTGTGGTAAGACAAATGAAAACATAAAAAATCAAATTTCGTCAACATATTCACTTCAAAAGTAGAAGAAAAAAGGATTAGCTGTGAGGGAGGAGGAGGCTGATAAAAGTAAAGTCTGTTTATAGATGAAATAGTTATTTAAATTAGTATGACTTTTCTCGATCATGTAGAAAACTTATTTTTTTAAAAAAACCGTAAATATAGATAATTGTGGTAAGACAAATCAAAACATAAAAAATCAAATTTCGTCAACATATTCACTACGAAACAAGGAGATAAAAAGATTAGCTATCAAGGAAGGAGAAGGTTGATAAAACTAAAGTCTGTTTATAGATGAAATAGTTATTTAAATTAGTATGACTTTTCTCGATCATGTAGAAAACTTATTTTAAAAAAAAACGTAAATATAGATAATTGTGGTAAGACAAATGAAAACATAAAAAATCAAATTTCGTCAACACATTCACTTCAAAGGTAGGAGAGGAAAGGATTAGCTATGAGGGAAGGAGGAGGCTGATAAAACTAAAGTCTGTTTATAGATGAAATAGTTATTTAAATTAGTAGGACTTTTCTCGATCATGTGGAAAACTTATTTTAAAAAACCGTAAATATAGATAATTGTGGTAAGACAAATGAAAACATAAAAAATCAAATTTCGTCAACATAATCACTTCAAAAGTAGGAGAGGAAAGGATCAGCTATAAGGGAAGGAGGAGGCTGATAAAACTAAAGTATGTTTATAGATGAAATAGTTATTTAAATTAGTATGACTTTTCTCGATCATGTAGAAAACTTATTTTTTAAAAAAACGTAAATATAGATAATTGTGGTAAGACAAATGAAAACATAAAAAATCAAATTTCGTCAACATATTCACTACGAAACAAGGAGATAAAAAGATTAGCTATCAAGGCAGGAGAAGGTTGATAAAACTAAAGTCTGTTTATAGATGAAATAGTTATTTAAGTTAGTATGTCTTTTTTCGATCATATAGAAACCTTTTTTTTAAAAAACCGTTAATATAGATAATTGTCGTAAGACAAATCAAAACACAAAAAATCAAATTTCGTCAACATATTCACTTCAAAAGTAGGAGAGGAAAGGATTAGCTATGAGGGAGGAGGAGGCTGATAAAACTAAAGTCTGTTTATAGATGAAATAGTTATTTAAATTAGTATGACTTTTCTAGATCATGTAAAAACTTATTTTTTTAAAAACGTAAATATAGATAATTGTGGTAAGACAAATGAAAACATAAAAAATCAAATTTCGTCAACATATTCACTTCAAAAGTAGGAGAGGAAAGGATTAGCTATGAGGGAAGGAGGAGGCTGATAAAACTAAAGTCTGTTTATAGATGAAATAGTTATTTAAATTAGTATGACTTTTCTCGATCATGTAGAAAACTTATTTTTAAAAAAAACCGTAAATATAGATAATTGTGGTAAGACAAATGAAAACATAAAAATCAAATTTCGTCAACATATTCACTTCAAAAGTAGGAGAGGAAAGGATTAGCTATGAGGGGAGGAGGAGGCTGATAAAACTAAAGTCTGTTTATAGATGAAATAGTTATTTAAATTAGTATGACTTTTCTCGATCATGTAAAAACTTATTTTAAAAAAAACGTAAATATAGATAATTGTGGTAAGACAAATGAAAACATAAAAATCAAATTTCGTCAACATATTCACTTCAAAAGTAGGAGAGGAAAGGATTAGCTATGAGGGAAGGAGGAGGCTGATAAAACTAAAGTCTGTTTATAGATGAAATAGTTATTTAAATTAGTATGACTTTTCTCGATCATGTAGAAAACTTATTTTAAAAAAAAACCGTAAATATAGATAATTGTGGTAAGACAAATGAAAACATAAAAAATCAAATTTCGTCAACATATTCACTTCAAAAGTAGGAGAGGAAAGGATTAGCTATGAGGGAAGGAGGAGGCTGATAAAACTAAAGTCTGTTTATAGATGAAATAGTTATTTAAATTAGTATGACTTTTCTCGATCATGTAGAAAACTTATTTTTTAAAAAAACGTAAATATAGATAATTGTGGTAAGACAAATGAAAACATAAAAAATCAAATTTCGTCAACATATTCACTTCAAAAGTAGGAGAGGAAAGGATTAGCTATGAAGGGAGGAGGAGGCTGATAAAACTAAAGTCTGTTTATAGATGAAATAGTTATTTAAATTAGTATGACTTTTCTCGATCATGTAGAAAACTTATTTTTAAAAAAACCGTAAATATAGATAATTGTGGTAAGACAAATGAAAACATAAAAAATCAAATTTCGTCAACATATTCACTTCAAAAGTAGGAGAGGAAAGGATTAGCTATGAGGGAGGAGGAGGCTGATAAAACTAAAGTCTGTTTATAGATGAAATAGTTATTTAAATTAGTATGACTTTTCTCGATCATGTAGAAAACTTATTTAAAAAAAACCGTAAATATAGATAATTGTGGTAAGACAAATGAAAACATAAAAAATCAAATTTCGTCAACATAATCACTTTAAAAGTAGGAGAGGATAGGATCAGCTATAAGGGGAGGAGGAGGCTGATAAACCTAAAGTATGTTTATAGATGATATAGTTATTTAAATTAGATGACTTTTCTCGATCATGTAAAAAACTTATTTTTAAAAAAATCGTAAATACAGATATATGTCGTAAGACAAATCAAAACATAAAAGATCAAATTTCGTCAACACATTCACTTCAAAAGTAGGAGAGGAAAGGATTAGCTATGAGGGGAGGAGGAGGCTGATAAAACTAAAGTCTGTTTATAGATGAAATAGTTATTTAAATTAGTATGACAATTCTCGATCATGTAGAAAACTTATTTTTTAAAAAAAAACCGTAAATATAGATAATTGTGGTAAGACAAATGAAAACATAAAAAATCAAATTTCGTCAACATATACGCTTCAAAAGAAGGAGAGGAAAGGATTAGCTATGAGAAGAGGAGGACGTTGATAAAACTAAAGTCTGTTTATAGATGAAATAGTTATTTAAGTTAGTATGTCTTTTCTCGATCATATAGAAACCTTATTTTTTTTAAAAAACCGTTAATATAGATAATTGTGGTAAGACAAATGAAAACATAAAAAATCAAATTTCGTCAACATATTCACTTCAAAGGTATGAAAGGAAAGGATTAGCTATGAAAAAGGAGGAGGCTGATAAAACTAAAGTCTGTTTCTAGATGAAGTACTTATTTAAATTAGTAGGACTTTTCTCGATCATGTGGAAAACTTATTTTAAAAAAAACCGTAAATATAGATAATTGTGGTAAGACAAATGAAAACATAAAAAATCAAATTTCGTCAACATATTCACTTCAAAAGTAGGAGAGGAAAGGATTAGCTATGAGGGAGGAGGAGGCTGATAAAAGTAAAGTCTGTTTATAGATGAAATAGTTATTTAAGTTAGTATGTCTTTTCTCGATCATATAGAAACCTTATTTTTTAAAAAACCGTTAATATAGATAATTGTCGTAAGACAAATCAAAACATAAAAAATCAAATTTCGTCAACATATTCACTACGAAACAAGGAGATAAAAAGATTAGCTATCAAGGGAGGAGAAGGTTGATAAAACTAAAGTCTGTTTATAGATGAAATAGTTATTTAAATTAGTATGACTTTTCTCGATCATGTAAAAAACTTTTTTTAAAAAAAACGTAAATATAGATAATTGTGGTAAGACAAATGAAAACATAAAAAATCAAATTTCGTCAACATATTCACTTCAAAGGTAGGAGAGGAAAGGATTAGCTATGAGGGAGGAGGAGGCTGATAAAACTAAAGTCTGTTTATAGATGAAATAGTTATTTAAATTAGTATGACTTTTCTCGATCATGTAGAAAACTTATTTTTTAAAAAACCGTAAATATAGATAATTGTGGTAAGACAAATGAAAACATAAAAAATCAAATTTCGTCAACATATTCACTTCAAAAGTAGGAGAGGAAAAGGATTAGCTATGAGGGAGGAGGAGGCTGATAAAACTAAAGTCTGTTTATAGATGAAATAGTTATTTAAATTAGTATGACTTTTCTCGATCATGTAGAAAACTTATTTTTTAAAAAAACCGTAAATATAGATAATTGTGGTAAGACAAATGAAAACATAAAAAAATCAAATTTCGTCAACATATTCACTTCAAAAGTAGGAGAGAAAAGGATTAGCTATGAGGAAGGAGGAGGCTGATAAAACTAAAGTCTGTTTATAGATGAAATAGTTATTTAAATTAGTATGACTTTTCTCGATCATGTAGAAAACTTATTTTTTAAAAAAACGTAAATATAGATAATTGTGGTAAGACAAATGAAAACATAAAAATCAAATTTCGTCAACATATTCACTTCAAAGGTAGGAGAGGAAAGGATTAGCTATGAGGGAGGAGGAGGCTGATAAAACTAAAGTCTGTTTATAGATGAAATAGTTATTTAAATTAGTATGACTTTTCTCGATCATGTAGAAAACTTATTTTTTAAAAAAAACCGTAAATATAGATAATTGTGGTAAGACAAATGAAAACATAAAAAATCAAATTTCGTCAACATATTCACTTCAAAAGTAGGAGAGGAAAGGATCAGCTATGAGGGGAGGAGGAGGCTGATAAAACTAAAGTCTGTTTATAGATGAAATAGTTATTTAAATTAGTATGACTTTTCTCGATCATGTAGAAAACTTATTTTTTTAAAAAACGTAAATATAGATAATTGTGGTAAGACAAATGAAAACATAAAAAATCAAATTTCGTCAACATATTCACTTCAAAAGTAGGAGAGGAAAGGATTAGCTATGAGGGGAGGAGGAGGCTGATAAAACTAAAGTCTGTTTATAGATGAAATAGTTATTTAAATTAGTATGACTTTTCTCGATCATGTAGAAAACTTATTTAAAAAAAAACCGTAAATATAGATAATTGTGGTAAGACAAATGAAAACATAAAAAATCAAATTTCGTCAACATAATCACTTTAAAAGTAGGAGAGGAAAGGATCAGCTATAAGGGAGAGGAGGAGGCTGATAAACCTAAAGTATGTTTATAGATGAAATAGTTATTTAAATTAGATGACTTTTCTCGATCATGTAAAAAACTTATTTTTTAAAAAAAAACGTAAATATAGATAATTGTGGTAAGACAAATGAAAACATAAAAAATCAAATTTCGTCAACATATTCACTTCAAAAGTAGGAGAGGAAAGGATTAGCTATGAGGGAGGAGGAGGCTGATAAAACTAAAGTCTGTTTATAGATGAAATAGTTATTTAAATTAGTATGACTTTTCTCGATCATATAGAAAACTTATTTTTAAAAAAAACCGTAAATATAGATAATTGTGGTAAGACAAATGAAAACATAAAAAATCAAATTTCGTCAACATATTCACTTCAAAAGTAGGAGAGGAAAGGATTAGCTATGAGGGAAGGAGGAGGCTGATAAAACTAAAGTCTGTTTATAGATGAAATAGTTATTTAAATTAGTATGACTTTTCTCGATCATGTAGAAAACTTATTTTTTAAAAAAAACCGTAAATATAGATAATTGTGGTAAGACAAATGAAAACATAAAAATCAAATTTCGTCAACATATTCACTTCAAAAGTAGGAGAAGAAAAGGATCAGCTATGAAGGGAAGAGGAGTTTAATAAAACTAAAGCCTGTTTATAGATGAAGTAGTTATTTAAATTAGTATTACTTTTCTCTATCATGTAGAAAACTTATTTTTTTAAAAAAAAATATAGATAATTGTGGTAAGACAAATGAAAACATAAAAAATCAAATTTCGTCAACATATTCACTTCAAACAAGGAGAGGAAAAAAGGATTAGCTATGAAGGGAGGAGGAGGCTGATAAAACTAAAGTCTGTTTATAGATGAAATAGTTATTTAAATTAGTATGACTTTTCTCGATCATGTAGAAAACTTTTTTTTAAAAAAACCGTAAATATAGATAATTGTGGTAAGACAAATGAAAACATAAAAAATCAAATTTCGTCAACATATTCACTTCAAAAGTAGGAGAGGAAAGGATTAGCTATGAGGGGAGGAGGAGGCTGATAAAACTAAAGTCTGTTTATAGATGAAATAGTTATTTAAATTAGTATGACTTTTCTCGATCATGTAGAAAACTTATTTTTAAAAAAAAACACGTAAATATAGATAATTGTGGTAAGACAAATGAAAACATAAAAAATCAAATTTCGTCAACATATTCACTTCAAAAGTAGGAGAGGAAAGGATTAGCTATGAGGGAAGGAGGAGGCTGATAAAACTAAAGTCTGTTTATAGATGAAATAGTTATTTAAATTAGTATGACTTTTCTCGATCATGTAGAAAACTTATTTTTTAAAAAAAACCGTAAATATAGATAATTGTGGTAAGACAAATGAAAACATAAAAATCAAATTTCGTCAACATATTCACTTCAAAAGTAGGAGAAAAAAGGATTAGCTATGAAGGGGAGGAGGAGGCTGATAAAACTAAAGTCTGTTTATAGATGAAATAGTTATTTAAATTAGTATGACTTTTCTCGATCATGTAAAAAACTTATTTTTTAAAAAAAAACGTAAATATAGATAATTGTGGTAAGACAAATGAAAACATAAAAATCAAATTTCGTCAACATATTCACTTCAAAAGTAGGAGAGGAAAGGATTAGCTATGAGGGAGGAGGAGGCTGATAAAACTAAAGTCTGTTTATAGATGAAATAGTTATTTAAATTAGTATGACTTTTCTCGATCATGTAGAAAACTTATTTTTTAAAAAACCGTAAATATAGATAATTGTGGTAAGACAAATGAAAACATAAAAAAATCAAATTTCGTCAACATATTCACTTCAAAAGTAGGAGAGGAAAGGATTAGCTATGAGGGGAGGAGGAGGCTGATAAAACTAAAGTCTGTTTATAGATGAAATAGTTATTTAAATTAGTATGACTTTTCTCGATCATGTAGAAAACTTATTTTTTAAAAAACCGTAAATATAGATAATTGTGGTAAGACAAATGAAAACATAAAAAATCAAATTTCGTCAACATATTCACTTCAAAAGTAGGAGAGGAAAAGATTAGCTATGAAGGGAGGAGGAGGCTGATAAAACTAAAGTCTGTTTATAGATGAAATAGTTATTTAAATTAGTATGACTTTTCTCGATCATGTAGAAAACTTATTTTTTTAAAAAAACCGTAAATATAGATAATTGTGGTAAGACAAATGAAAACATAAAAAATCAAATTTCGTCAACATATTCACTTTAAAAGTAGGAGAGGAAAGGATTAGCTATGAGGGAGGAGAAGGCTGATAAAACTAAAGTCTGTTTATAGATGAAATAGTTATTTAAATTAGTATGACTTTTCTCGATCATGTAGAAAACTTATTTAAAAAAAAACGTAAATATAGATAATTGTGGTAAGACAAATGAAAACATAAAAATCAAATTTCGTCAACATATTCACTTCAAAGAGTAGGAGAGGAAAGGATTAGGTATGAGGGGAGGAGGAGGCTGATAAAACTAAAGTCTGTTTATAGATGAAATAGTTATTTAAATTAGTATGACTTTTCTCGATCATGTAGAAAACTTATTTTAAAAAAAAACCGTAAATATAGATAATTGTGGTAAGACAAATGAAAACATAAAAAATCAAATTTCGTCAACATATTCACTTCAAAAGTAGGAGAGGAAAGGATTAGCTATGAGGGAAGAAGGAGGCTGATAAAACTAAAGTCTGTTTATAGATGAAATAGTTATTTAAATTAGTATGACTTTTCTCGATCATATAGAAAACTTATTTTTTAAAAAACCGTTAATATAGATAATTGTCGTAAGACAAATGAAAACATAAAAAATCAAATTTCGTCAACATATTCACTTCAAAACAAGGAGAAAAAAAGATTAGCTATGAAGGAAGGAGAAGGTTGATAAAACTAAAGTCTGTTTATAGATGAAATAGTTATTTAAATTAGTATGACTTTTCTCGATCATGTAAAAAACTTATTTTTAAAAAAAAACGTGGTAAGACAAATGAAAACATAAAAAATCAAATTTCGTCAACATATCACTTCAAATATAGGAGAGGAAAGGATTAGCTATGGGGGAGGAGGAGGCTGATAAAACTAAAGTCTGTTTATAGATGAAATAGTTATTTAAATTAGTATGACTTTTCTCGATCATGTAGAAAACTTATTTTAAAAAAAAACCGTAAATATAGATAATTGTGGTAAGACAAATGAAAACATAAAAAATCAAATTTCGTCAACATATTCACTTCAAAAGTAGGAGAGGAAAGGATTAGCTATGAGGGGAGGAGGAGGCTGATAAAACTAAAGTCTGTTTATAGATGAAATAGTTATTTAAATTAGTATGACTTTTCTCGATCATGTAGAAAACTTATTTTTTAAAAAAAAACGTAAATATAGATAATTGTGGTAAGACAAATGAAAACATAAAAAATCAAATTTCGTCAACATATTCACTTCAAAAGTAGGAGAGAAAAGGATCAGCTATGAGGGGAGGAGGAGGCTGATAAAACTAAAGTCTGTTTATAGATGAAATAGTTATTTAAATTAGTATGACTTTTCTCGATCATATAGAAAACTTATTTTTTAAAAAAAACGTAAATATAGATAATTGTGGTAAGACAAATGAAAACATAAAAATCAAATTTCGTCAACATATTCACTTTAAAAGTAGGAGAGGAAAGGATTAGCTATGAGGGGAGGAGGAGGCTCATAAAACTAAAGTCTGTTTACAGATGAAATAGTTATTTAAATTAGTATGACTTTTCTCGATCATGTAAAAACTTATTTTTTAAAAAAAACCGTAAATATAGATAATTGTGGTAAGACAAATGAAAACATAAAAATCAAATTTCGTCAACATATTCACTTCAAAAGTAGGAGAGGAAAGGATTAGCTATGAAGGGAGGAGGAGGCTGATAAAACTAAAGTCTGTTTATAGATGAAATAGTTATTTAAATTAGTATGACTTTTCTCGATCATGTAGAAAACTTATTTTAAAAAAACCGTAAATATAGATAATTGTGGTAAGACAAATGAAAACATAAAAAATCAAATTTCGTCAACATATTCACTTTAAAAGTAGGAGAGGAAAGGATCAGCTATGAGGGAGAGGAGGAGGCTGATAAACCTAAAGTATGTTTATAGATGAAATAGTTATTTAAATTAGTATGACTTTTCTCGATCATGTAAAAACTTATTTTTTTAAAAAAAAACGTAAATATAGATAATTGTGGTAAGACAAATGAAAACATAAAAAATCAAATTTCGTCAACATATTCACTTCAAGAGTAGGAGAGGAAAGGATTAGCTATGAGGGGAGGAGGAGGCTGATAAAACTAAAGTCTGTTTATAGATGAAATAGTTATTTAAATTAGTATGACTTTTCTCGATCATGTAGAAAACTTATTTTAAAAAAAACACGTAAATATAGATAATTGTGGTAAGACAAATGAAAACATAAAAAATCAAATTTCGTCAACATATTCACTTCAAAAGTAGGAGAGGAAAGGATCAGCTATGAGGGAAGGAGGAGGCTGATAAAACTAAAGTCTCTTTATAGATGAAATAGTTATTTAAATTAGTATGACTTTTCTCGATCATGTAGAAAACTTATTTTTTTAAAAAAACCGTAAATATAGATAATTGTGGTAAGACAAATGAAAACATAAAAAATCAAATTTCGTCAACATATTCACTTCAAAAGTAGGAGAGGAAAGGATTAGCTATGAAGGGAGGAGAAGGCTGATAAAACTAAAGTCTGTTTATAGATGAAATAGTTATTTAAATTAGTATGACTTTTCTCGATCATGTAAAAAACTTTCTTAAAAAAACGTGGTAAGACAAATGAAAACATAAAAAATCAAATTTCGTCAACATATCACTTCAAATATAGGAGAGGAATAGATTAGCTATGGGGGAAGGAGGAGGCTCAAAAAACTAAAGTCTGTTTATAGATGAAATAGTTATTTAAATTACTATGACTTTTCTCGATCATGTAGAAAACACATTTTTAAAAAACCGTAAATATAGATAATTGTGGTAAGACAAATGAAAACAAAAAAAAATCAAATTTTGTCAAAATATTCACTTCAAAAGTAGGAGAGGAAAGGATTAGCTATGAGGGGAGGAGGAGGCTCAAAAAACTAAAGTCTGTTTATAGATGAAATAGTTATTTAAATTAGTATAACTTTTCTCGATCATTTAGAAAACTTATTTTAAAAAAAAACACTTAAATATAGATAACTGTGGTATGGCATATGAAAACAAAAAAAAATCAAATTACGTTAACATATTCACTTCAAAAGTAGGAGAGGAAAGGATCAGCTATGAGGGAAGAAGGAGGCTGATAAAACTAAAGTCTCTTTAAAGATGAAATAGTTATTTAAATTAGTATGACTTTTCTCGATCATATAGAAAACTTATTTTTAAAAAAACTGTAAATATAGATAATTGTGGTAAGACAAATGAAAACATAAAAAATCAAATTTCGTCAACATATTCACTTCAAAAGTAGGAGAAAAAAGGATTAGCTATGAGGGGAGGAGGAGGCTGATAAAACTAAAGTATGTTTATAGATGAAATAGTTATTTAAATTAGTATGACTTTTCTCGATCATGTAAAAAACTTATTTAAAAAAAAAACGTGATAATGTAAGACAAATGAAAACATAAAAAATCAAATTTCGTCAACATATTCACTTCAAATATAGGAGAGGAAAGATTAGCTATGAGGGGAGGAGGAGGCTGATAAAACTAAAGTCTGTTTATAGATGAAATAGTTATTTAAATTAGTATGACTTTTCTCGATCATGTAGAAAACTTATTTTAAAAAAAACGTAAATATAGATAATTGTGGTAAGACAAATGAAAACATAAAAAATCAAATTTCGTCAACATATTCACTTCAAAAGTAGGAGAGGAAAGGATTAGCTATGAGGGGAGGAGGAGGCTCATAAAACTAAAGTCTGTTTATAGATGAAATAGTTATTTAAATAGGTATGACTTTGCTCCATCATGTGGAAAACATATTTTTTTAAAAAACCGTAAATATAGATAATTGTGGTAAGACAAATGAAAACATAAAAAATCAAATTTCGTCAACATATTCACTTTAAAAGTAGGAGAGGAAAGGATTAGCTATGAAGGGAGGAGGAGGCTGATAAAACTAAAGTCTGTTTATAGATGAAATAGTTATTTAAATTAGTATGACTTTTCTCGATCATGTAGAAAACTTATTTTTAAAAAAACCGTAAATATAGATAATTGTGGTAAGACAAATGAAAACATAAAAAATCAAATTTCGTCAACATATTCACTTTAAAAGTAGGAGAGGAAAGGATCAGCTATGAGGGGAGGATGAGGCTGATAAAACTAAAGTCTGTTTATAGATGAAATAGTTATTTAAATTAGTATGACTTTTCTCGATCATGTAGAAAACTTATTTTTTAAAAAAAAACGTAAATATAGATAATTGTGGTAAGACAAATGAAAACATAAAAAATCAAATTTCGTCAACATATTCACTTCAAAAGTAGGAGAGGAAAGGATTAGCTATGAGGGGAGGAGGAGGCTGATAAAACTAAAGTATGTTTATAGATGAAATAGTTATTTAAATTAGTATGACTTTTCTCGATCATGTAGAAAACTTATTTTTAAAAAAAAACACTTAAATATAGATAATTGTGGTAAGACAAATGAAAACATAAAAAATCAAATTTCGTTAACATATTCACTTCAAAAGTAGGAGAGGAAAGGATCAGCTATGAGGGAAGAAGGAGGCTGATAAAACTAAAGTCTCTTTAAAGATGAAATAGTTATTTAAATTAGTATGACTTTTCTCGATCATATAGAAAACTTATTTTTTAAAAAACTGTAAATATAGATAATTGTCGTAAGACAAATGAAAACATAAAAATCAAATTTCGTCAACATAATCACTTCAAAAGTAGGAGAAAAAAGGATCAGCTATAAAGGGAGGAGAAGGTTGATAAAACTAAAGTCTGTTTATAGATGAAATAGTTATTTAAATTAGTATGACTTTTCTCGATCATGTAAAAACTTTTTAAAAAAAACGTAATAGATAATTGTGGTAAGACAAATGAAAACATAAAAAATCAAATTTCGTCAACATATTCACTTCAAAAGTAGGAGAGGAAAGGATTAGCTATGAGGGAAGGAGGAGGCTGATAAAACTAAAGTCTGTTTATAGATGAAATAGTTATTTAAATTAGTATGACTTTTCTCGATCATGTAGAAAACTTATTTTAAAAAAACCGTAAATATAGATAATTGTGGTAAGACAAATGAAAACATAAAAAATCAAATTTCGTCAACATATTCACTTCAAAAGTAGGAGAGGAAAGGATTAGCTATGAGGGGAGGAGGAGGCTGATAAAACTAAAGTCTGTTTATAGATGAAATAGTTATTTAAATTAGTATAACTTTTCTCGATCATTTAGAAAACTTTTTTTTTAAAAAAAACTTAAATATAGATAACTGTGGTATGGCATATGAAAACAAAAAAAAATCAAATTACGTTAACATATTCACTTCAAAAGTAGGACAGAAAAGGATCAAGTACGAGGGGAGGAGGAGGCTGATAAAACTAAAGTATGTTTTTTGATGAAATAGTTTTTTCAATTACTATGACTTTTCTCGATCATCTTTTAAAACTTATTTTTTAAAAAAACGTAAATATAGATAATTGTGGTAAGACAAATGAAAACATAAAAAATCAAATTTCGTCAACATATTCACTTCAAAAGTAGGAGAGGAAAGGATCAGCTATGAGGGAAGAAGGAGGCTGATAAAACTAAAGTCTCTTTAAAGATGAAATAGTTATTTAAATTAGTATGACTTTTCTCGATCATATAGAAAACTTATTTTTTAAAAAACTGTTAATATAGATAATTGTCGTAAATTAAATGAAAACATAAAAAATCAAATTTCGTCAACATATTCACTTCAAAACAAGGAGAAAAAAAGATTAGCTATGAAGGGAGAAGAAGGTTGATAAAACTAAAGTCTGTTTATAGATGAAATAGTTATTTAAATTAGTATGACTTTTCTCGATCATGTAAAAAACTTTCTTAAAAAAAACGTGGTAAGACAAATGAAAACATAAAAAATCAAATTTCGTCAACATATCACTTCAAATATAGGAGAGGAATAGATTAGCTATGGGGGAAGGAGGAGGCTCAAAAAACTAAAGTCTGTTTATAGATGAAATAGTTATTTAAATTACTATGACTTTTCTCGATCATGTAGAAAACACATTTTTAAAAAACCGTAAATATAGATAATTGTGGTAAGACAAATGAAAACAAAAAAAATCAAATTTTGTCAAAATATTCACTTCAAAAGTAGGAGAGGAAAGGATTAGCTATGAGGGGAGGAGGAGGCTCAAAAAACTAAAGTCTGTTTATAGATGAAATAGTTATTTAAATTAGTATAACTTTTCTCGATCATGTAGAAAACTTATTTAATATAGATAACTGTAAATATAGATAATTGTGGTAAGACAAATGAAAACATAAAAAAAGTATGTTTTTTGATCAAATTTCGTCAACATATTCTCGATCTTTAAAAGTAGGAGATAATTGTGGTAAGACAAATGATTTTCGTCAACATATTCTTTAAAAGTAGGAGAGGAAAGGATCAGCTATGAGGGAGGAGGAGGCTGATAAAACTAAAGTATGTTTATAGATGAAATAGTTATTTAAATTAGTATGACTTTTCTCGATCATGTAGAAAACATATTTTTTTAAAAAACCGTAAATATAGATAATTGTGGTAAGACAAATGAAAACATAAAAAATCAAATTTCGTCAACATATTCCCTTTAAAAGTAGGAGAGGAAAAGATTATCTGTGAAGGGAGCAAAAGGCTGATAAAACTAAAGTCTGTTTATAGATGAAATAGTTCTTTAAATTAGTATGATTTTTCTCGATCATGTAGAAAACTTATTTTTAAAAAAACCGTAAATATAGATAATTGTGGTAAGACAAATGAAAACATAAAAAATCAAATTTCGTCAACATATTCACTTTAAAAGTAGGAGAGGAAAGGATCAGCTATGAGGGGAGGATGAAGCTGATAAAACTAAAGTATCTTTAGAGATGAAATCGTTATTTAAATTGGTATGACTTTTCTCCATCATGTGGAAAACTGATTTTTTTAAAAAAAAAAACGTAATTATAGATAATTGTGGTATGACAAATGAAAACATGAAAAATCAAATGTCGTCAACATATTCACTTCAAAATTAGAAGAGGAAAGGATCAGCTATGAGGGAAGAAGGAGGGTGATAAAACTAAAGTCTCTTTATAGATGAAATAGTTATTTAAATTAGTATTACTTTTCTCGATCATGTGAAAAACTTATTTAAAAAAAAACCGTAATTATAGATAATTGTTGTAAGACAAATGAAAACATAGAAAATCAAATTTTTTTAACATATTCAGTTCAAAAGTAGGAGAGGAAAGGATCAGCTATGAGGGGAGTAGGAGGCTAATAAAACTAAAGTATGTTTATAGATGAAATAGTTATTTAAATTAGTATGACTTTTCTCCATCATGTGGAAAACTGATTTTTTAGAAAAAACCGTAAATGTAGATATTTGTGGTAAGACAAATGAAAACATAAAAAATCAAATTTCGTTAACATATTCACTTCAAAAGTAGAAGAGGAAAGGATCAGCTATGAGGGGAGGAGGAGGTTGATAAAACTAAAGTCTGTTTATAGATGAAATAGTTATTTAAATTAGTATGACTTTTCTCGATCATGTAGAAAACTTATTTTTATAAAACCCGTAAATATAGATAATTGTGGTAAGACAAATGAAACATAAAAAATCAAATCACGTAAACATATTCACTTCAAAAGTAGGAGAGGAAAGGATCAGCTATGAGGGGAGGAGGCTGATAAACCTAAAGTATGTTTATAGATTAAATAGTTATTTAAATTAGTATGACTTTTCTCGATCATGTAGTTATGTAATTATAAATTGTTTAACAAAATGTTTAATAAAGAATGATTTTGTTTTCTATTTATTCTTTTGTGTGTGTATGGAATTTATTTTAATCTTTTAATCTTCAAAAGGTAATTATTACTTGGAAAAGAAGTTCACACATTGTGATATTTAATTTAACCTCAAAACAATGTTCAATCAATAAATCAGCTGTTCTAAACGTTTTTGTTATTTTTTTTATCCACAGAATATCAAAGTTTTCACAGAATACTCAAAGTCCACTAAGTTGAGTGATTTGTAATAACCGATGGTTGCTTTTACTTTTATAATTTTTGTCATTATTTTATTCAACTATGCACAATAGAAATGTTCTCTTGCAGGATAGTGATAAGTCTATGGTCTTAGAACAACAAAATCCGGATTTCGATTCTCTGCGGTTGACACAACAGATAAGCCCACTGTGGTTTTACCCTCACACAAACACGTAACACATAAATAACTTTTGTAATTCGATTTTAAACCTTCATTTGTACAAGTTTAATACTTGATTAGCATTTCTCCTAGAGAACATCATAACATTGCGTTTGGATGTTGAGAAATGGTATAATTAAAATCAAACACGGCTCAAAAATTTCTTCAATGACAATAAAACTGGGTACTAAAAACATAAAGTTAATGAAACGGAAATAGTTATTTATGGCATAAGACAATTAAGGGCAATAATTTGCGTTTAGAAAATATTCATTTGAAATATCCCAATTTATTGTAAATAAGGCGCAATGATCTTACCTGTACGGTTTGAACACAGAATTTAACCAAATATTCTTTAAATGGAGGTCTTTTATTTGTTATATTTTTTTGGGAAGCAATCGTTTTACGCAACAGCCAAGAAGTTGTTGTCAATAACTGAAAGGGTAGGGGTAAATTGCATTTGTCAATGAAAATAACTGCATATGAAATTGTGTGAACATCTTCATGTGTTCCCCTTTACTTCCGTTTTGCGGAATATATAGAGTAATACTGCTTTCCCGTCACGTTTAGTTTGCACCACGTGCAGATGATTAGGGTAGGATGTGTGAAATGTATTAGTCACAAATCAACTAATATTTCTGCAAGAAAAGTCCTTGAAAGTTTCATCACACAACAGGTGTGCATCTTTGACTGTTTTATAACATTCAAATGGTGTGAGTGGTGGTAGTGTTAAGTTTTAAATGAGTGATAAATTACAAAGTTAAATCTGTGCGCGATTATTTGGGGTTTATTTATAAAAACAGATAATTGTGGACATGGTGAGATCCATGTAAAGGAGTTCACACAATGGTTAAAGATCACCATTTTAATCAAGCTCCCTATATTTGCTTTGCACTTCTTTCTATAATGTCATATTATAATAAAAGTTTACATTCATATAAAGATGTTTCGTTGATTGGTTTCATATTTGTATTTTTAGAATGGATGGTAAATAGTTAGCAACTAAAATATTACTACAGAAAAAAGGCAGCAGAAGGAAAACCCTACAGTTTATTTGACTGCTAGACGTTTGTCATAAGTTTTTCAGTAGATATATTTTTAGGAACTATAAATCATACTTAGGGGAGAAAGTTTTTTTTTAACGTTTTTCAGTTAAAAAATGGACACTTAAAAAAGACATTTAACTTTGAATAACTTATCAAAGGAAAAACCAATAAGCAGAACACTATTATTAAAATACCTATAATTAGCGGTTAATTATCACTCTTATAATACAAACACATCTTCCGCTGTAGGAGAAATTCTGTCGTATTGTGTGTACCAAGTTAATCTGTTTTCCAGGTACAAAATCCAAAGCTTTATCGCGAGACTAACCCACGCTCGTTTTTGAATAAATAACATAGAAAAATGAGGTTCATTATACTGGATAAAACCTCCACATATAGAGTAATGCTGAAAATATTACAAATTATGAAACAAAATAGTTTATTATGAATTCATAAAGTGGAACGTTATAAAGAAAACACAGTAACTGTGAAGTGTAGCCGTGTTAATTAAAAGACTCGGAATTTGACTGTTTGAATAATATATTTAGACAAAGTTATTTGTTTAAGCCTAAATTGATTAGACAGTTCACACAGTTTGACGCTAACAGTTTCCGATAGTTATATTCTTGCAACTGTTGATCTTGAAATTTGGACTTAGCAGAAATAAACTTGAAACTTACACAGAAATGATGTATAAAGACACACAAACAACATTCCGCTGTTAAGGGCGATATGGAAACCTTGTTTTAACGAAATCTAACGCTAACCTTCAGAAAACTGAAAACACTGGGCTGTTTGAAAAAAAAAGACAATAATAGAGAATAAAAAAACTAAAATGTAACTATAAATCGTATTGATAATTTAAACAATAAACTGGACACCTAGTGTAGAAAGATTGAAACTGCGAGATTAATATTTTATTTAAAAATTAGTCTTTAATGTAGTATCCAGTTCACCCTAAACCATGGTGTAAATATTCAAACATTTTGATCGGATTGAATAGTTTTATACATAGTTTAATAAAGGCGCAAGTCAAGTAGAATTTTTTTAATTTTATCTATTGTATTTCTTGGCTGAGAATATATAATACAAATATCATAAAAGTATCAGTTGATAAATTTAAAGAAAAATAAAAATTATTAAAACACAGAAGAAATATGACATGGTTTTCCAAGAGAAAAAGTCGTTTTACTGACACGTGAATTACAAGTAACATACTTTCAGTGAAACATTACACTTAACAACTTATATGTAGCTTATTCATCATATAGATTAAAATACGTCAAAATATACCTATAAAATGTTAGTTACCAAAGAAAACTAAATAATTAAATACAACCAGAATTTATACAATAACACTGCAATTTTGTTTTTTGTTTTACAGTCTTTTTGGATTGAATATATTTAATTTAGGTGTGTGAGCAATATTGCACCTAATTTTGTATTCAATATTATACAGCAGAATAACTGATTAGTTATTGTACACGCACATTGAAGATTTCCATCTCTTTTTTTACTGATGGGAAAATCGAAAATATCATTTGTAACATAGAGAACTAATGCATTCATCGACTGCCCGCACCCTTTGGTGGGAACTACATTTTTTCCCGTTTAGGGCACATCAGCACAACTTGGGTCAGGCGTACCACAGATGAGCAGTTAGACCTCTTATAATAGTGATGTGTATATAAGAATTACAGGGTTTTTCAGAAATCTAAGTCGTTATATAGTGACTTAAATTAATTTAGGTATGTGAATAATATTATGACATTGTGCCAAATTTATTATTCGATATTACAAAGTGGACCAACAGTCTAATGATTACACATATATAACATATTTATTTTCTTTCGCACGTTACAATAACAATCTCGTACATAATTATCATAAGAAGTTAAACAATTCACTGCATACATTGCAATAAAAACTTTCTATAAGATGTTAAGCATTGTAACAATTTAAAATGTTATAACCTACTGTACAACCAAAATCTTTATAATGTTAGATATTATAGTAAGCCAGACAAATCATCACATGCATTACAGTCATTATCAATGTGTGCCATGTTAGTCACTGTGACAAGTTAAACAACTTATCACATACATTACAGTCAGTATCAATGTGTGCCATGTTAGTCACTGTGACAAGTTAAACAACTTATCACATACATTACAGTCAGTATCAATGTGGACCATGTTAGTCACTGTGACAAGTTAAACAACTTATCACATACATTACAGTCAGTATCAATGTGTGCCATGTTAGTCACTGTGACAAGTTAAACAACTTATCACATACATTACAGTTAGTATCAATGTGTGCCATGTTAATCACTGTGACAAGTTAAACAACTTATCACATACATTACAGTCAGTATCAATGTGTGTCATGTTAGTCACTGTGACAAGTTAAACAACTTATCACATACATTACAGTCAGTATCAATGTGTGTCATGTTAGTCACTGTGACAAGTTAAACAACTTATCACATGCAATACAGTCAGTATCAATGTGTGCCATTGTTAGTCACTGTGACAAGATAAACAACTTATCACATACATTACAGTCAGTATCAATGTGTGTCATGTTAGTCACTGTGACAAGTTAAACAACTTATCACATACATTACAGTCAGTATCAATGTGTGTCATGTTAGTCACTGTGACAAGTTAAACAACTTATCACATACATTACAGTCAGTATCAATGTGGACCATGTTAGTCACTGTGACAAGTTAAACAACTTATCACATACATCACAGTCAGAATCAATGTGTGTCATGTTAGTCACTGTGACAAGTTAAACAACTTATCACATACATCACAGTCAGTATCAATGTGTGCCATGTTAGTCACTGTGACAAGTTAAACAACTTATCACATACATTACAGTCAGTATCAATGTGGACCATGTTAGTCACTGTGACAAGTTAAACAACTTATCACATACATTACAATCAGTATCAATGTGGACCATGTTAGTCACTGTGACAAGATAAACAACTTATCACATACATTACAGTCATTATCAATGTGTGCCATGTTAGTCACTGTGACAAGTTAAACAACTTATCACATACATCACAGTCAGTATCAATGTGTGCCATGTTAGTCACTGTGACAAGTTAAACAACTTATCACATACATTACAGTCATTATCAATGTGTGCCATGTTAGTCACTGTGACAAGTTAAACAACTTATCACATACATTACAATTAGTATAAATGTGGACCATGTTAGTCACCGTGACAAGTTAAACAACTCATCACACACGTTACAGCTTAGTATTAATATATACAGCCTGGTCACTGTGACAAGTTAGACAATTTTTCCATATATGCTACAATCAATGTCTATACAGTGTAATAATAATAGTAACCTTAATTCATTATACATTACAATCAAAACCGACTTTTACATTCTTAGTCATTATAGCAAGTTAAACAGGTTCCCTTATACATGATTATAATATACATATGTATATACACGTGCATTTCTATTTGAGAACAACAGGAAATAAGCTTTAAAAAATGTTAAAGTGTTAAATGCAAATAAAAACCTGAGACCAAAGGAAAAAACCTGGAAGCACTAAGAAGCAAAGATAATCTAATATCATTAAACATAATAAGCGCCATTAATGTGTTTTAAGTTAATATAATTTAAAACCAGAGGGAACTGATATGTCAAACCTAATTATTTGTTTGTTTGTTTTTGGAATTTCGCACAAAGATACTCGAGGGCTATCTATGCTAGCCGTCCCTAATTTAGCAGTGTAAGACTAGAGGGAAGGCCGCTAGTCATCACCACCCACCGCCAACTCTTGGGCTACTCTTTTACAACGAATAGTGGGATTGGCCGTGACATTATAACGCCCCCACAGCTGGGAGGGCGAGCATGTTTGGCGCGACTCGGGCGCGAACCATCGACCCTCGGATTGCGAAGCGCACGCCTTAACGCGCTAGGCCATGCCAGGCCCTTAATTATTTGATTGGGAATATTTGAAAAGTAAATGTAGTTATACCTTACCTTAGAAGTTTTACGTCATCACATTTCATTGTTAGAGACGAAATATTGCACAGAAAAAAATGTTATTTCATAAATAACTTTCAAAAATATTTTGAATAGTGTTAAGTTACGAAACCTAAAAATTCCTTGTAAAATATATTAACATCGAGAGGATATTTATAACATTCGAATGCTCAGATCATATGTATTATTCAAGTAGAATTTTTTTCATATTTTATCATAATAAAAACTAAAAACATTGGAATAAATTATAACTTTTGTTCATTAATCACGTAAGAACCTTAAAAATGGATATTATTTCGATTATTATAACTTTGTACATAGTAAACATTGCAGACATAAATTTGAAAAAATTGAATAATGTTGGCAGTAAATTTGAAAGAAAGAAAAAGACCTCTACTTTTTTAAATAATGATTAAACAGTCTTCAATGCGGCTTTATCGAGTGTATTTTCATGATGTACTAGTAGCCTTTTGTAGCTTCAGTATCTTTTGAAATCGTCTTAAAATTGTTTTGGTGATTCTTTATGCTAACTATTAAATTAATATCTCTTTTATTTAATTATTTTATAATTATCTAACTAGTTCAGAATGACACTAAGTGATTGTTTGAAGAAAATGAAGTCCTTCAGTGAGTCGTTACTACGTATTTTCGCTCACTCACATATATAAGATTTACAGTTATCTTGATGTAGTCTAATGCCTTTATCCTTGAACCTTTTACCCAATCACGATGGAGTCAAACCGGTTTCTTACAGTGTGGAAACCTAACAGTTGCTTGGCAGCGTTGTCTTTACCTATGTTGTTCTTTACATTTCTATAAATAATATTTTACTAGACAACTCCACTTTGAAATAAAATATTATTTTGTTTTTGATAAGTATCTGACAAGCCCAGGCGACCACGAACAACGTTACTTTTCAAAATCATCTTTACTTTGAATAACTTGCAACATAAATTCATTGTCATACCAAAAATCAACAACTAACCCCAGTCGTGTGTGCAGTATCATTTCTTATCAAAGCCAAATCAGTTACAATCCTGCTTTTAACCATTCAGTACCTGTATGCGTAGCTTTAATTCTTTCCGCGATTTGATTTTTCTATAACGATTTTTTTCTATTGTACTACAGTTTGATAATTATTATTAATTTTAGTTTTTACAATGTTTTCGAAATCTCAAGCTTAAGTTGTTTCAAAATTAGCACCAAGAAAGTTTAATCAACCAAAAAAATCATGTCTGGAATCTAAACCACAAGGAAAACAAGAACAGAAAAAAATGAGATAACTTAAAGCTATTGACAACAGGAAGTTCAATACAAGAAAACCACGAAGGACCAAGAAAGTGAATACTTTTTAAAAGTTATTAAATTTAAATAATCAAAAAAGTACTAATTCTTGTAAATTACTTGATAATAAACAATAAAAATGGAAAAAATTAAAACTTGTAAATGTGTATAACGAACTGAAGGATTCTAAAGAAATAACAATTGTTCTTCCAAATTGTTAGTTTGATATCAATGAAATATTGTAATCTGAACTCAAGCCCAAGATAACCCAATACAAAGGAATACCTTCATACCAATATTAATAAATACAATCCAACATCTAAACACGCCCTCTACAATCTTATACTCAATTACATGGCATGGCCAGGTGGATAAGGCACTCGACTCGTAATCTGAGGGTCGCGGGTTCGAGTCCCCGTCGCATTAAACATGCTCGCCCTTTCATCCGTGGGAGCGTTATAATGTAACGGCCAATCCTACCATTCGTTGGTAAAAGAGTAGCCCAAGAGTTCACGGTGGGTGATGATGATTAGCTGCCTTCCCTCTAGCCGTACACTGTTAAATTAGTGGCGACTAGCGCAGATAGCCCTTGAGTAGCTGTGCGTGAAATTCAGAACAAACCAAAACCAATTATTCTTGTAATAAACAACTTTAGTATGGCTCAGAAAGTATCATACAGTATAGTACAGAAAATTAGTAAACAGAGCGTTGAGTTATATTAAGTTTATTTTGAATATACAAATCAGAATATCACGTGACAACCACAACCAATGTGAAATCGCAGTACAACAGCATCAATTGCAAATGTATTTTGGCATTTTTTTGCCTTTTCACAGGTAGTGTGATGCCATCTAAACTATAATCTTTCAGTTAGCATATGTTGCAGGCGAAAATATTGATACATTCAGATCACAAAGATGTGTTCAGGTCTGGTATTTACAACTTCCATGACAAGAACATGCACTCGGCGCCTTTCGAAAACAAAGGAATATTTATGAACTTGGAGCACCAGGACCATTCAAAAAAGAAACATGTAACAAATATTAACCATCCATGGAAAGCAAAGTCTTATAACAAATGTCAAAAATAACAGTACACACCATATTCAAGAATGATCTCCATTTAGAAAAGTGACAGAAATCGCATATGCAGAAGTTACTTCTACGACTTACTCCTTCAACTGTATCTTTTCTTAAAGCAGCTGGGATGGGTGTTCACATGTTCCATACAAAAACATGTTGGTAAAGTCAACACACAAGGGGTTTTGTATAATCACACTGCTGAAGCAGGTGCTGGAAAACCATAATCTACATTCACTGTATAACTTATGGAAAACCTGGAAGTGGGACCAGTGAACTTTGGAAATGATTGCCGTATGATTGAGTATTTTGCAATGTATACCACATCAGAAGGCTATTATCAATATGCACAGTCGTCAGATAGAGCATGACCAGCTAATTATTTTAAAATAGCCTCCGTATTATAGTACAAATTATAATCCTTATATTCCTGAAAGACACTAAAATGTCGTTACATAAGGAACATTTAATGTTGAAACTTAAACTGTTGTGATGTCAGTAAAACGTGCACATGCTGAGAGGGCGAGCATGTTTTGTGTGACAGGGATTCGAACTTAGATTACTTCCCAACTTCTCTATCATGTAAAAGTTTTCATAAGAATATCATCTTGTGTAACACAATGACAAATGTGTATCATTTAATCTGGGAGGTTCATTCATTTTACCTGCTGCAAATAAACTTGAATTATTGTAACGATTACTCTTATTGAGTGGGTACTTTCTGAGTGTTTACATAATAGAATAATGCAATGTTCATTCCACTTAATGATAAGAAAGGCATTTTATATTTCCAACTGTAAGTTTTAAATTTCTACAACATAGTTATACATCACAGACTAACTTCACAAATAATGCTAAAAAAGTCATTACTTGCTAATATCTGATGCATCTACAATACTTTTCATATCTCTGTTAGTTCACTAAAAACAAACTGAAACTTTACACTTCCCAGTTGACTATATCTCTCATGATCACAATAGTTTACCTTAGGTCTGGATCAACTTTATGCTTTGTTCTACTTTGGGTTAGATGTTTTAATTATCTTGCACTTCCATTCTTTTTAACATTGGAAGTTTAACATCTAGTGGTATGTCATGCATTGCACAAGGATTTCTTGATCTCGTATAATAATGATAAAAATAAAAAAACTGTTCAAATCTAAAGATAGTCTAACATTACATGTGTTTCTGAATGAAGTCTATTCCTAATATGTATCCTTCCTCAATGTCAATCATCATTACATCAATTTGTGTGGAGAAGTTTCCCACAGTGAGAATGACTCCCACTTTCCTCTTGTTGGAACCTCATGCATGTCAGAACCGATACAAGCAGCTTCCCAACCTTCATTATCAGAGAAGATCAAATAATGGCAACTGTTGAACCAGTATTAATCAAGATATTTTGAGAATTTCCATAAATTAATCCATTAATTTGGGAACTGGTTTCTTTAGATAACAAATTTCTTAATTTAATTACAATAAATGGAATTTTCTTGATTGACTTTCACTTTTTGAGTTCAGCTAATTTCTGTTGCCAAAGGTCTGATTAGCTCTCCTTTTCCTTTGGTGTGGAGAGATTCTGTGGTTCATTCTTAGGGTATCATCTCATGGGTTTATTATCATACTAATAGATGCTGTTGAAACAATTCAGTGGTAATTTCCCTAAAATTAGTGAGGAATGAATATAAAATGGGCATTTAATCTAATCCTTTGGAATAGTGTACAAGCTGTGATGGTGTACAAGCTGTGAAATTCTCTTCCAAAAATAAATACTTTTATTCTTATTGGTGTTTTTCACTGCCCATTCAGTACAGGTTAACGGATTAATGTTAATATTGATATGAAATATTAAGGAATTGCAAAAAAAAATTAATAATTTTCTTGTAATGTACCTTTGAAAATAAACAATTTGATACACTTTTTATTTCTACATGTAACAGTTCAGGAGATACAGAATATGATAGACAGATATATAAACACACACTTGGCTGTTAGATACAAAGATATTGGTCTGTCACAGTTTCATCAGTATTGTCCAGGATTTTAATATAAAAAATGGCAGTTTATTTTTAAGTTGCAAATAAAATGATACAAAAAATGTAATTTGCCCTTCTTATTAATACAAGAAAATATATAGTAAGTGATGAATCACTTAAATCATTTATTCTACCAACCTTTATACAAAATGTACGAGATATCAAATTTAGATGTAAATGTGTAATTGTCACTTTTCCTATTTTTTATATATTTAGGAAGTAAAGGCATTCGATGGTTATTCATCCAAGATCAGATTAGAAAGTTATGATATTATAAACAAGTAAGAATATGGAGCACTACATTGTGAATCAATTAAAACATGAAATATTATTATGGCAAAAGTCAAGAAAAGATGGAAAATTGTTATTTATAACAAGAAACAACATAATGAAAACAGTAAGCACAATACTTGCAATGTATGTGATAATGAGAATCAAAGAAATATGTAAGGTTAGAATGGTTGGTGTCTCTCTAACAAATCTTAGAGCTTTTGGGATAGTGAAGGCTTGTTGTGTTTCTTTGATTATGTGAATCAATAAGATACGTTATAATTTTCCTATGTTTAATCTTTTAGACTGATGTGTAATAACTGCACTTGGTTCTACAAAAATACACTTTGTTATAGTGTTGGAGGAATTACTGTTTTCAGTGCTGTAGTGCTGCTAACGATGATTCCAGTGCAGTTGAAAACAAAGGTAAAAAAAGAAGGTAAGTCGGGAATAATTGAGTTTCAACACAACAGAGTTGATAAAATTGAAGAACTGATAGTTAAACCAAATACATCATGACATTATAAGTATCAAAATATAAAAATTCATCATACCAGTTACAATATAACTTACACGTACAACTCATGATATGGTGTCTGTTCTTAGTGTTGTAATGTAAAATATTTCTTGATAGCAGCACATAATTTAACAAAAATGTCTTAGTAGTAGTGATAAAACACATAAAAACTCCATGCTGCTAGCATTGAAATATAAAATGCACTTCGAATTTGGGTAAATTTCTGATGATGAGAAACCCACTTGAAGTAAAAATGTGTTATCCAGACAGCTGGTATGGGTATTAAAACTTTGATTAAAATAAACTACAAAACAATGTTTTGACCTTCTAAGGTCATCTTTAGGCATGAAAACATGCAGTTTTCACATGACATGTGGACAAGAAGAACATTAAGTTGTTTTAATCCTACCTACTTTTCTTGTTATGCATCCTTCAAAATATATGGATGGTATGGCTGTTGAGTATTCAGCTAAGATCAGGATGTCTCAAGATTACAACCTTTACTTTTTAATGGGAATAACCAATCAAATGGGTAACACTGGGAACTCTGGGTAATTTATGTTACATATTCAGCTAAGATCAGGATGTCTCAAAATTACAGCCTCCTTTACTTTTAAATAGGAATAATTAATCAAATGGGTAACACTAGGAACTCTGGGTAATTTTATGTTAATATTCAGCTGAGATCAAGATGTCTCAAAATTACAACCTTTACTTTTTAATGGGAATAACCAATCAAATCAGTAACACTGGGAACTGTGGGTAATTTATGTTACATATTCAGCTAAGATCAGGATGTCTCAAAATTACAACCTTTACTTTTTAATGGGAATAACCAATCAAATGGGTAACACTGGGAACTCTGGGTAATTTTATGTTACATATTCAGCTCAGTCATTAGAATATTATATTTAGTTATATGGTCAACCTGGAACTAATTCTTGAGAGAATGTAACCAGCCTGATCTATCCATCTCTTCAATAAAAGCAACTATCCATCATTCCAAAAACAGAACTTCACACACACACACAGTTATTTTGTATTGTACGAATAAAAGTTATTTCAGTGTATATTAAATATTGTGTTTAGTCTATTTTGTAGCACAAGTTCAGTTTTCTGCAAAAACACTCAGTATTACTTTGCAATATATCTTGCCAAACTTCTTGTTATATAGAGGGCCTATCTGATTTACTTTTTTGGAGAAATGGTTTTAGCTGAAAATACCACAATATCAGATCAAAAATATAACAACACTGGCATTGAAACAACACAAGAGACTGTCCATCGTTTTATTGTAATAGCATTGTAGTATGTATCGATACACTTTGCTTAGCATTACATCTTACAGAGTTATATTTCAAATATTCTATATTTTATATTTCATAATAATTCTGTGGTTGAAAATGAAAACAGTAGAAAATTTTTTAATGAAATGGATACCAAATGCCCTACTGTTACTTTCATTACACTATACATTTTTACTTCACATAAATATGAAACAAGGATTGTTTTATGATGTTTTGAGTGGTTTTCAAACTTTCAAGTATATTCTTTATTTTTATTTCCAGTCGAAAAGTAGTTCTTATTAGTACTGTGTATTCATGACGTTTATTACACGTGCTATAAAGATTTTTCTCTTAGTTCAGACAGAAATTCAGTGAAATATAGTTGGGTGTGGTGTTAGAGTTTAATGGAGGTAAATTTGTGTATAACCTGACCACATTTTTCAAACACAAAAGTTAGGTAATAAATATGTACAAGTAATTGTTTATTCATTTTAAACCAACCAGTCTTAGAGAAGAAATTATAGTTGTTTTATTGGTTTTAATTTATTGACCTTTATTCATCACTAATATCCTAAATTAATAGATAACAAAAAAACATTGTAACAGATCTGTATTTTTTCTTCTTTTTTTTTACAGCCTTTCAGATAGTCTATGGTGACAACCCTGACAAACCCTATGGATATGAGAACCAAAGTGAAAAAGATCCACTACTTCGAACTTGTGAAGAACGTAAAGTTTAAGTTTCAACTTCAATGGACTTGAAAAACTTGGTTGTATAGCTTGTTATTTAAAAGTTTGTTTTCATAAACAAATTACAGTTGTCACTTGTTGTTCAAATGATGACTGGTTTTTAACCTGATCATGTTTCTACAACACCTTTGATAACAATAAAATGGCAGAAAAGAAATCAGAGGTAAGAGGCTGTGTATATATATATTAACTATTAACACAGAATCAAATGATACATTGAAATGATTAATCAAGGAAATCTAATGAGCATCAGAATGACCAATGTACTCTATGTTCTATGTATATCACAGCCTCTTAATTTTTGTTAGTTATTATTTGACCACTGATTGATTCTACAATTTATTGATATTTTATAAATGCAATAAACTGGTTGTGACACTTAACCATCCAGTAAATATAAAACTGTACAGTAACACTGTCAGGTTTTATGCATGTGTGAGCTGGATTCTGTATTTTAAATGTATGTGACTTGTTGGCGATAAATTTCAGCAAAAACAAACAGCACACAGTCTGTTGTTCTAAAATAATATATTTGAAACAAATCAAACATGTATACAAATCTTTATTACATTGTTGGTTATCATTGTTGTATCCAGAGCTTTAGATAACTGTCTTTTTTGTTGTTGTTAAAATCCACACAGTCTGGTTCATTTACATTTAGAACACAATATGACAAATTATTTCTCCTACTCTGTTATCACAATACAGTTTGATTAGTCACCACACTTGTATCCAGAGCTTTAAACAGTTGGATATTTTTGTCAAAGTCTACACAGTGTAGTTAAATAGGTTTAGAACACAGTGGGCAAAACAAATTAATTTTTTCTATTCTATTATTACAATACACTGTGATAATTTTGCTTTAAAAATCACCTCTATATATTCTTTATATATTCTTCACCATCACACAGTCTAGACCTAACTAATTTTTTAACTCCTAGTTTACCCTACAGACGTCTAGAATATTCCACACATAACTAGATATTATAATGCAATAATACCCAATTAAAACAATGAGAAAAACTTAGAAGGTTCTAGTAATATAACAATCACTGTTTAATAACTATTGAACTATACAACTTATGATTTGTAAACAGTTATGCAAACAAACTTAAGATAAAGTGTTGCTTCTAAAAATAAGTAAATGTAACACTTGTGTTACACAAGCTATCTAAAGCATAACACTCATATTGAACTTAAAGGGAAACAGTTTTGTACATCCAATGTGCAGTTCATAAACCTTAAAATTCCCAAAGATGTTAGTTTTCAAAATACGCTTTTCTAATATTTTTATGCTTGTGTTTAACAACCTCAGAAACACAAGTCACACGCACCAAATATTGAACATAAATGATGCCAGTATTGATTTTAGTCTCATATGTTGTACGTAGAAAATTTGTAATTTTTACCTTATTTTTGTCATTTAAATACAATAATTGTTGTAACATGCAAAGATAAAATCATTGTATAAGATTAACAGTAACATTTTGAATATTCAAGTAACAGTACAATTGTTTAAAATCAACAATGCTGTTTTGAATTTTTAATTAAAGTTACTCATGCTTAAAATGAATAGTGTTATTTTCAGTTGTCAAGTAACAGCATACTTACTTAAAGTCAATAGGGCTGTTTTGAATAATAAAACATAGTACACTTTCTTGGCATCAACAGTACTCTTTTTAATAAGCAAGAGATGTGATACTCATTAAAGATCAACTGCATTAGTAATTAGGAGAGTATTTGACCACTCAAAGAATGATGCCTCAGCAGGAGATTGCTGAGTGAGAGGAGGTCAAAAGATACTGTCTAAGGGTACATAACTATGATTTCATATTCCATCAACTGGAGTTATGCAACTCTTATTTAGTATGCTAACACCTGAGAGTTACATAACTTACACAATATCCTGACAGCTGAGGGTTTCAAAAGTGTTCTGTAACAGGCACCAAATAACAATGACATCCAAGCAGTGGAAGCAGAGGATGTGGCCATCTGCAGAAGGGGATAACTCTTCAATACCAGAGGGATTGTTACCATAGGTAAATTATGTTACTAAGGTATATAGGCAGATAGTGTTACTAATTTTTTTACAGTTAGATGTTGTTACTATAAGTGGAATGTGTTATTAAGGTTTACAGGCATGACCAAAGTTCTATAGACAGATGGTGTTACTAAATATTCATGTGGTTGTTACAATACCACAGAGAGGGTTGCTGAGGTTTAATAAATGGATAGTGTTAATAGGCATGTAGAATTACATTTTAACTTTGCATTGCTAGGCTGCCATGGTAATCACATCACACCATGTTCCAACATGTCTTCAATGTCTAGATCAACTTATACATTCTACAAGTAAAACTTAATTTAAATTAATGAAACAAATATTATAACACTGTTATGTGTGTCAGTTTTTACAATACATACTGTCAATCATTTGAACAAGATAGATGTTGTAGCCAATAAACTACTGTGTATATTTTTACAATTATCTATTACTTTATGTATAAAACACTTCACCAACTCATTACTTTCAAAGTTTTGCTTCTATATTTAACATACATTTGTGCAGTTTCTAGATCTGAATACTGTTACTCGAATATTAAATGTAGTGCTTACTGTTCTCACTTCTGTATTTAACATACATTTGTGCTGTTTCTAGACCTGAATAGTGTTACTAGCACATTAAATGTAGTGGATATTGTTCTCACCTCTATATTTAACATACATTTATGCTGTTTCTAGAACTGAATAGTGTTACTAGCACATTAAATGTAGTGCTTACTGTTCTCACTTCTGTATTTAGCATACATTTGTGCTGTTTCTAAAACTGAGTAGTGTTACTAGCACATTTAATGTAGTGGTTACTGTTCTCACTTCTATATTTAACATACATTTATGCTGTTTCTAGAGCAAAATAGTCTTACTAGCACATTTAATGGGGTAGTTACTGTTCTCACTTCTATATTTAACATGCATTTGTGCTGTTTCTATACCTGAATGGTATTACTAGCACATTAAATGTAGTGCTTACTGTTCTCACTTCTATATTTAAAATACATTTGTGCTGTTTCTAGACCTGAATAGTGTTACTAGCACATTAAATGTAGTGCTTACTGTTCTTACTTCTATGTTTAAAATACATTTGTGCTGTTTCTAGACCTGAATAGTGTTACTAGCACATTAAATGTAGTGCTTACTGTTCTCACTTCTATATTTAAAATACATTTGTGCTGTTTCTAGACCTGAATAGTGTTACTAGCACATTAAATGTAGTGCTTACTGTTCTTACTTCTATATTTAAAATACATTTGTGCTGTTTCTAGACCTGAATAGTGTTACTAGCACATTAAATGTAGTGCTTACTGTTCTCACTTCTATATTTAACATACATTTTGTATTTCCTGACTTTAACATTTTTATAAGAACCATTTATTCATCCTTAAAAAGAAACTTATTTCCGTATTTAACTTTATAAGTCATTATAGTTTAAATGGTCATAGAAAAGCTTACCTACTGTATGTATTAAGTGGATGATAACATATAACAGTTCTTTCTATATCCAGCAAAAGATCTTTAACATAACCATTTAGCTATAACTGAATACGTCCCCGAGTGGCCCAGCGGCATATCTGCGGACTCCCACTGCTAGGAAACGTGTTTCGATACTCGTGGTCGGCAGAGCACATGATAGCGTATTGTGTAGCATAGTGCTTAATTTCGAGCAAACAAGTGAACATAAGAAATTAATAGCTTACTCTTTAACCAATCATTATAAAAACTATTTAAAAAACCAACATTTACCACAAACTTGAAGTACTATGCAATTAAAATTCACAAATCTTTACAGTTTTAATGTTCAGATATAACTCAACCTTTCTCCCTATTATAATCAAAACGTCTGTAACCATTCATACATATATTTTAGTTTTTATCTATAAGTTGTTGTTGTAGAAATGACCTTTAGTTATTGTTAAGATCTTAAAGAAGTCGGACAATTAAAACACAATACGATTGTATTTATATTTAAGTGCCATAAAATAAAAATTAAAAATTAAGAACAAATAATTTTTGATAATTTGTTCCGCCCCGGACATGCAAGCTCCCAAAGTTAGTAAGTGACGTCACTCAAGGTGAACAAGACCAGTCGTGTTCGATTTCCCTTCTATGCGTAGAAAACTGTGGGTTTGTTTATGTGAAAATGATGCGTTTTTTTTTCTTTTCTTTTCTGGAAACATTTCATTTGACAGACATCGTGAATACAGTTATTTGTTGTTGTGTTTGAATTAAGCACAAAGCTACACATTTGTACAGGGCTGACGAGAGTTTTTCCGGTCCCTGGTGTAACAATAATATGTTAACTATAAAATACAACTTTTGGAACTTTTTTTCGTGTCCACGTTTTTAATGCACTATGAAAAGTCAATTTGACGAGATTTTGTACGGACCCTCTAATGATACCAGGCCCTGGGGTAATCTTCCTTATCGTTGGTCCTGTATTAGTGGATAAATAACAGATTTTTCGCTGTGTTGTTTATGGGTGTGGGAACATTCTCAAGGAAAATAAAGTATATTTACACGAGTTTCCACCAAAGTTAGACAGAAAACGGTACATTGCCTGGACAAAATTCTTATCAAGAACTCGTGTTAAATGGAGTTTGATGAAAGTTCTATGTATGCAATTAACAATTTTTGGTATCAGCTTTCGAAAATACGCTACAATTTGATACGGGATATGGAAAAACAAAACAAAACTGGCGCTAAAACTTATCACTAAACAAAATCATCTGATATTTTACAATGCTCTGTGTCCTACGTGATATGTAAGAAGGACTAATGCCATAAAAATAAAAGGTATGACCTGATATTTTGGAATATATATTGCTATAGTACCAATATGTATCCAAAGCTCGAGGGAGATTCACCAAGCAGAACGAGCAGCAATCCTACTTACGCTAATGACACGTCACACACTTATTCACGGATCAGTAACAAAGATGATAGTCTGTAATGACGAGAAACCCACTTGAAGAAAAATGTATTCGGGTTAACCAGAAGATGACCTAAGAAGGTCGAAACGGTTCTGCACTTTATTTTAATTAGTGTTCTAATATCTATACCAGCTGTCTTGAGATTACATAGATGCTGATCGTGTCCGATCAGCTTTTCAAAACCGATAAGCTCGCAGGGCAGGCTCAGGTTTTAGCTGATACTTTAAATCCAATATAAAATTATTAGCAATCATTTAGATTTTATAAACACAGCAGTAGGTCTGCTAAAACAAAATTTTTAAAGACATTTCACTTTCAGCTGTTATTTATAGCCTCCTCCCAAATGAGGAAGCGTGGACAAACAATTAGTTGTTCTTTTCATTTATTTTTCATGTTTATAACATTTTAATGAAAATTTTTGAGGTTATCGATATGAAACGTAACAAATGATAGATTTACAATATCGAGATACACTACGTGGCCAAAAGTATGTGGAACCCCCTTCTAATTAGTGGATTTTGCTATGTCAGCCACACCCATTGCTAACACGTGCATAAAATCAAGCATACAGCCATTAAAGCTCCATAGACAAACGTTGGCAGTACTGAAGAGCTCAGTGACATTCAACGTGGCACTGTCATAGAATCCACCTTTCCAACAATTCAGTTCGTCAAATTTCTGCCCTGAAAGTGCTACCCTGGTCAACTGCAAGTGCTATTATTGTGAAGTGGAAATGTCTAGGAGCAATAACAGCTCAGCCACGAAGCGGTAGGCCAGACAAGCAGCACTTTCGCCCATATAAGGTGATTACTGATTTCGTACGGTATAGTAGATTGCTTCCGTATGAATCAATTGCAAGTCAATACGTCATATTTAACTGACACTTAAAAATTATTTTTTTTGTAAATACATATTTGGAAAGCACTTCTTCCCTTGCTTCCATGGACCGCGTGTTTTTGCTCTTCTCCCTGTAAAAGTGGAGTACCGCTGCAGTACCGTTCAACGTGTAACAGCGTAGCACTGTTCCTATAGCTTAAATATCAATTACAGGGAGATGTGCGTAGTTGTCGCCGTGTAACATTTTGAAACCATGAGAGTAAATAATTGGAAATGTGAGAATAGGTAATTGATTAACATAAAATAAACGTTTGTGAATTGATGTAACAGTTACTAGAATACATCGTGAGATTCATAAGTTTCAGCATTTGTACACATTGTAAGTTAAGGTTGTAATTAGTTCATATCTTACCCTGATCTAAAGTTATGCAGAATTACCAGCGTCTTGAATGAAAAGATAAACTACTACATTTTTGACATATTTTAAACGCTACTGTAATTTCGCGAGAATGGTTGAAAATGTTTTTGATTATTGTTTATAGAAAACAATTTATAAAAGCTTGCAATGTTTATCGTGGGAGGTTGATAACTATACTCGTACAAAGTAAGGCGGTGGTTTGATTTTGTGTAACTACAGTGTCAATGAGAGTGTTAGCGTGTTTTGATGACGGTAAATTTGCTATTGACTTGAACAGATTGTTAATTTAGTAAGGTTGAAATAACTTTTATGATATAAAATTACACTAAAGATAGTGTTTACTGCAAAGAATGGACGTCATGGTAACTCAAATAGAATAAGAATTGTTATTAAATTGACAGAGGCTCAAAGAGGAAACACTCGTACTATTGCGATATATGAAAAATGATATAGTCGTTGGCAAACACTTCGTTATTTTGCAACGTTCGTCAGTGTTGACAAGAGAATTTGCAAGTTGTTGAAACCGGTTTTATTATATCAATAGCTATATGGCGTTTTAAATAAAACAAGTTAGATGACATAGGCAAGTGAAGCCAAAATTAAACTGTAGGTGGTATTAAGAAGAAATGTTTGTATTAATACGATGTCAAAATATTAGAAGGTACAAAGTTGTAAAGGACTTCCTGTAGCAGAATGGTAATGATCATAACCCGCCAGGAAGGCTAACAGGTAAGTACAAGAACCACCATCAGTCACCTGAAGTTGGTCTTTCAGTCCTGGTTCCGAGTTATGTGTCATTATGGTCAGTATCAAAAAGTAAAGTAAGAACCTGAAGTTGGCCTTTCATTAAATAAAAGACGGTACTTCCAATCTGGAGTATCTGCCTTTTTCAGATGACTGAAAGAAAGGTCACATTTGGGGGCTGTAATAAGCCATGGTGGAATGGGCTGACCTGTGGAATCTACAATGTTATCCAAGGACAGACCCAATTCATCCAATTGCGCCTGGATGCGAAGGCCAAACAGAGCAATGGCAGATCGTCTGTTCTGAAAAAGTATGGCCCATTGAGGAAGGAAAACACATTCCTAGATGGGATGCTTTGGTAAGCAATGAAGTTTCAAAGAATATAGTAAAGGTGCAAAGAAGATTCGTGAGATTCTACGTATCAGCTGTGAACTGGAGGGGTGTGGAAAGCCCCATTGCAGAGTCAAAGTCCTTGGTGATGAATGGGGTCCAGCATCTTTAAGGCCGAGGGTCTGGCAGAGCCATAGACCATTGATCCATAGTCGAGTTTTGATCGAAAAAGAGCACGATACATCTTAAACATAGAACATCGATCTGCTCCCCAACTGGTAGTAGAGAGGACACGGAGGATGTTAAGCGCTCTTGTGCATTTGACCCGTAGCTTCTTTAAATGTGGTATAAAGGTCAGCTTACGGTCAAAGATAAGCCCCAAGAACTTGGTCTCAGGGACCACTTGCAGCAAAACTTCACAGATACGGGGTTCAGGATCAGGGTGAATACCCCATTGGCAGCAAAAGTGCTTGCAAACGGTTTTAGAGAGAGAGAGAAATTAAAGCCGTTTGCCTTAGTCCACTTCAGTACACGATTGAGGGGAGTTTGTAGTTGCCGCTCAATATATCTCATGTTCGACGACTGACATGAGATGTGAAAGTCGTCGACATACAGCCCATTCGCAATAGTGAGAGTTGTTCAGTGATGGCATTTATCTTTATACTGAAAAGTGTGACACTCAAAACACAGCCCTGAGGGACTTCAAGTTCCTGTACAAAAGAACGGGAAAGTTTTGAACCCACACGAACTTGGAATCTCCTGTTCATTAAAAATTTTTAATAAACATGGGTAAATGGACACGTAACCCATATGTATGGAGGCCTCGATAAACGCCATACGTCCATGTTGTGTCATAAGCCTTCTTAATGTCAAATAATATTGACACAAGATGTTGCCATTTGAGAAAGGCTTCTCTGATTGATGTTTCAAGTCGAATTAGGTGGTCTGTGGTTGAGTGCTGTCGTCGGAACCCACACTGAGTGGGCGAGAGGAGGTTGTTTGATTCGAGGAACCAAACAAGACGAGCATTAACCATCTTTTCTAAGGTCTTACAGAGACAGCTAGTCAAAGCAATTGGACAGTAGTTTGAAGGAATCTTGGGATCTTTCCCTGGCTTAGTGAAAGGTAAAATAATAGCCTTGTGCCAGGCATCAGGAAAAACATTCTCGTGCCAGATCCAGTTAAAGATAATTAGAAGGACATCAAGAGAAGCAGGAGATAGATGGTGCAGCATGTCATAGTGTACATCATCAGGTCCAACAGATGTACTGCCAGACCGATGAAGGGCCATTTTCAGTTCCACCAAGGGACAATTATAGTCAAAGAGACAGTTCGAAAGAGGTGAACGCTCTGCCCGAGTCTTGATGGACAAGAAGGTGGAGGAACAAGCAGAAGTGCTAGATACCTAGCAAAAGCTTTCACCTAGAGTATCAGCGATGCTCTGGACATCAGCCACCCTCTGACCAGAGAGTAAAATGGAGGGGGGCAGAACTGCAGTGCCCACTGACCTTTCGAATCCTGTCCCACATGACCTTGAGAATGGTGGTAGAAGATATGCTAGTTGTGAACTTAATCCAAGATTCCTTCTGGCTTTGACGTCTTACTCACCTAGCATGTGCACGGGCCCGTTAGAATGCGACGAGATTTGAAATTGAGAGATATCTACGAAAAGTATCCCAGGCCCGTTTTGAGCCTTCCATGCTAAGTGGCAAGCAGAATTCCACCATGGACGAGGATATCGTGGAAAACGTATCAAGGTGGCCATTTTTAATGATGGGTAGGCAAAATGGCTGGAGAACACTTCTGTTTACGACCACGTCTTTTTCCTTACTGTCCTTAGTCGGAGAAGGTCTATCAACCTCCATGGATCCTGCCCTGGGTCGATTGGGCAGGTCTTTGTTGTTGGAAGGGAATTCCAGTGACTGAGGACGCGAACGAATGATTGTTTTGCCTCTTGGGGTGGGAGAAAAAGATGTATCAGAAGAAATGCCTTATTTGAAACTGAAGGATGTAGATCTTGAGGTTTGTTGGAACGTATGGGAGGAACAGAGATAGGTGTGGAAGTCGATTCAACCTTTTTAACCATGGAGGTCAAAAGCCTTTTCATTTGTTTTGAAGACAATTCTCTTGGAGGCACAAAGAGATCTGTCTGCACTCCCACTGTAGTTGTGGAATGAAGTGCAGCAGCATATATCCGAGATGGAGTGATGGGCAGCAATTTCCGAGCCTCAGGATAACTAATGTTACATACGGTTTTCAAACGCTGCACCTCTTTTTCCTCCAACCATTTTGGGCAACAACGGAAGTAGGAGGAGTGGAAACCATTGCAGTTGACACAATGTGGATCTGTGTGACACTTGTAGGCATCGTGGTCCTTGCCACCACAACGAGCACATGTCAGGAAACCACGACACGATATCTTTGAGTGGCCGAACCGTTGACACTAGCAACATCGGAGAGGGTTTGGAATCTATGGCCGTACCCTGTAAATTAGATAACCTGCCTTGATGGTGGCAGGTGCACGGGATGATGTAAATGTCTAAACGAGAGTATTTGTTGGCAGTATAACTCCATCTTTGCGAGTGGAGATGCACCTCACTGCAGGAACTCCTTGAGTGGAGAGACCAGCGGGAATCTCCGACTCGGGGACGTTCTTCTAATCCCTATCAACAATAACTCCACGTGATGAATTCAAGGTAGCATGAATAACCTCAATAGGTATATCCCCAATTGCCGTTGAATTCAAGAGGAGTTCACTGTGGTGGGTTGTGGATGTTTCAACTAATGTCTCCAGATCAAAAGCTTCTTTACCAACTTTGGAGAGCCAGCAAGACCCTCTAGTCCCTTCTGAATAAAAAAGGGGGACAATTGCCCTAAAGGTTTTTCTGAAAGAGAATGTAATACAAGAAAATGAGGTACGTGTGTTAGAGATGTTGAAGATTGCTGCTCAGAGTCTTCAAGATATGGTCGTTTACCTATTGGCTGTTTTTTCACTATTTTATTTAAATTTTTTGAAGGAGGATCCATAGGAAAAAAGAAAAATTTCAGTACCCACTGACTCCACCCACTATGGATCCCTACGAGGGAACGCACTACAATGTCATGCAAGGACAATGCAGCAATGCCAGGGTTTCGTGAGCACTATTCCCAAACACCAGCATCAGATACAATGTCCACAACACCCATTGAGAACTTCCAACACGGATACTTGATTGACTCTAGCACAAGTGAACCAGCCGATTGACCCAAGGGGGACCACCCAAAGGCCACCCGTCTACAGGAATTCAAGGCCAAAGTGATGTGTTAGGATTGGACCCCTCAACCACCAGGATCCTCTCCTCCCCCTCACGGATCGCCACGCACGGCAAACACGTGGGTGGATGTTTAGATCCCAGAGAAGGTATCCAGACAAAACAGAACCTACCCTGGGAGGCCACCTCACCACGTACAGGAATCCACACCGGGGGGTAAGAGTGATAAAATGGCTTAAAGTTTCCACTTAACTGACATTTTGAACGTGAATCTTCTGTTTGAGACAAACCATTATGCCAACGTGAACATTACAAACAGTCAAGTGTTACTGATGAAAGATGAATTACAAACAAGGTGGCTCTTATTAATAACTACAACTTGAAAAAGATAGTGAACATTAGCCTTACTACCAAAGTTAAAATTGTAAAGCTAACATTTTCAGTTGCAAACTTTAAGAAGCAAAACACCTTAAGCAAGTCAACTATGTATTGAAGTCACCACAGTCATGTTATCAAACCAATTCCAAATAGTGTTGTACAGCTGTGTATGAACTGCTGTTATCTTACAAAAACAAAAAAAAATCTAAGAGAAATTATCAAAATCCAGAGAAATAAACATTTTGTGGATATGTATGTTTTGATCGGTCCAGCATTTGCTCTGGTATTATAATCAGGTTGATCAAGAGTTTGAAATTTACTTTGGGAAACTTGAACATACTGATTTGCACACATTGTTTGATCTTATGCAGTGTTTTAATAAAAAGTACATGGCTAATCATTTTGGTACAAGATTAGATATTCGAACAAAACAAGCATCATTTAACGTTGGCTTTAACATAAATGGCAGCAAATCATTTATTTCACCAATTATTGGGAAGTTCCATTCCTGAAACACCTGAAGATAATTATTGAAATGTTGTGAATGAAAAAGAATTTCAGAGGGAAACTCACTCACGGGATAACAGTCTAATATATTTCAAGAAATACGAAACAAAACTATGTAAATAGAAGACAAAAGATGGAAACATATCTAAAAAATATATCAAATCAATGATTACACTTAAATGCATACATACCCAACCAAAACTGTTTAGTTAGTCAAGGCACACATATAACATTCCTTCTTTATCATATTGCTTTTATTATGTAAGTTAGAGTGTTATAAGTAACATGATTAAAAGAAAGGTTTATTTAAACTCAGTCATTTCCTCATTATAAAAACTGAAGCTTGGTAAGAAAACTAAAATACATGAAATTATTTTTAACATCATTTCATTCAAATGAAAATTGGTTTTCAGACAGGGCATTCAAGAAATCCTTTTTCTAACTGTTCCCTATACTTTTGTCTTGCTGGATGCTCCTCAGATGGTCGAAAATGGGCTTTCCAACATGGCTCACCAGCAAACAGTCTAATGACTTTTGCATAATTCTGTAAATGAATGAGAAAAGGTTTTAAAGGCAACATTCAAGATAAAAAATTAACTATAGGTCTAACTTCTAATCACAATTGTGAATTTTGAAGATGTATTTTGTTGTATTTAAGATAAAATGTCATTAAAACAAGTACATAAACACACAATTTTATGGTGGATGTTATAAAATGGATTTAGAAGTAGGTTTCAATTGCCTTCATGAAAGTTTAACAACAAAAATTATAACTGAATGAAGATTAGAATGAATTCATAGATAATATGTACCTTTTCTCAGTTTCTTTTCTGCTAACTATATTGTATATTTCATATATGAAGGTAGCTAATGGCATAATTATGATTGCTATATAGGTACTTTAGACTTGTTGCAATGGATATCATAATGAGAAACACAACAAGCACTTTATTAAAGCAGATCTTATAACAAAAGTTACGTTAATGGAATGAAAGAAGTAAATTTATTAATGATTTAAAATCAGCCTATGGAAAATGAAAAAAACATTTACCTTTAGTGTAAAATAACCACGATCTGATGAGTCAATCCAGATGCAATATATTAATTTAAAACCACAACTGTTAAACACTGCATATACAAATACGTGTTGCTTCTTCATAGGTTCATAGATAAATTAGTGGAATTTTAATCGTGCCTTTAATATGGAACATTTTATTTGAAACAAAGTTTTTATCATTGGCTCAAAGCTGTCTAACATTTAATATACTGCTGCTTTACAATAATACACCTCAATAAATAATTTCCCAATTTTCTAATTAATTAGTAAACAAGGTAGCCATACAAGATAACCACTTTTATTGCTCATTGGTAAAAGGGTTAGGTAAGAAGAGGTAATATCAAGACACACGGTGTATCATGTGACTGAGAAAACCTGCAGGACACGCTGTGTTATTAATGAGTGATACAAACACTTTCTGTAGCTTGGACTGTGGTAACCTAAACTATCAAACATTAAATTTCAAAGCAATCCATTAACAAAAGACACAAGATATAAAATGTCCAATTTTAATCAAATTTATTCACACCTTTCTTCTTCACACTAAAACATACACAAGTTTTATTTAATTTTAAAAACAGAACTTTAATGGATTGTTTTCAAATCTGGTTCACTGATTCATCTTTATATCCTAAAATTCAGTATCAAAAGTTGTGTTAGATACAAGTCACATGTGCAAATTTACCAAACAAAACTGCCTAAATTGACAAACTTTTGCACACATGTAAGCAGAAACTTGCCCAACCTATTGGTTTAAACTTTTTACTACAGCTTCATCTTATAGTAAAAGTGGGTAATTTTGTTATCTTTGCCACAATACAACTGATTTACAGCAACAAAATGATACAGTGAAAGTATGTGCAGATATACGAGTTAGACAAGGCAAACTAGACTACCAGTTTCTAATTCAAGTTTTCAAAAGAATCATAGAGGTGGATGGTTAATATTTTCCAACTACTAAATACAAATTTGCTAAATGTTATGAAGTTCTTTTCATTAAAGAACATGTAGTATTGTATATTAGCTTGGACAACTGGTGTAAATAATAATGTTTGGTATGGTTGTTCCAAGTGCATGATGACAAACTGTTAACCTACTTTTATAGTAACACCATGGAATGAAGTTATTGAGTCAATTTTCTTTTTAAAACAACCCTAATATTTTAAACAGATCTGGTTAGTTCTATAAAGTATAGGTCTGTTATGAATAATAAGGTTGCAATCTTACAGGTAATAATGTAGGTTACTATCAAGTATCACTTTCTTGCTTGCTGTGGTTTCTTGATATGTACTGGCAAAAAGTCATGATTTCCAATAAGAAATGTTACACATTTTATTTCACCCATCATTAATGCCCCAAATTGAACACAAACCAGAACCTGGATAACTGAATGAACATTTGCTTCAAGATTCTTATCAGCACTATAAGTGTAGCTATCAATTTGGTCAGCAATTTTGAGTTCATTTCTTTAAGTGGTCACCTCAATCCTCTTTTAACTGCACTTTTTTTTTTCACACCAAAGATGTTTTAGATTAGATGCATACAATGAAAGTCGTAGTACATAACAAAGCAAGCTTAGACAAAGTGTAACAGGTGGGTTAGTAGGTGTAATTGTTAGTTTCAACTTATAAGTTACATGTTAATTTATTTCAAATCCAGGTTATGCAGTTGTAGGTTAAGCATACAAGTCACAAAATCAAAAAAAATTTGTGTGCAAAGTAAAGAACCTTATTAAAAAGGTAGTCGTAATACAACAAACCACATTTTAAATTATTGAGCAATTCTTCTAAAAAGATTCCAAATCTTGAAATAATCAAAATTGAAAATTATTAAAACTTTGTTCTGCATACTAATAATTTCATTAATAAGACATTGTATTCACTATACTGAACAGGTTATCTGTTGAAGTAATACGAAAAATTCCTTCAGGCATAGTTTCTCTTATACTAGTGGTTCACAAACTTTAATATCTTGAGAACGCCTTACATTAAAATGCCAAATCTTTCACCTTCCCTCCTAAAAATTAATGTTTTCCAGTAATTTTCTATCTTACTTGAGTACAAGTTATAAAAACAGTAATCTTGGACATATGAAATTAGTTTTTCTTACAACACTTTTATTATACACTATTTATTATTAAAGTATGAAAACTACACTATTCCAATATTTTGCTTTCATAACTTGCATCACTTCGATTTAATTTATTTAAATTAAATAGATTAGCAAACTATTTAGCCATAACAGGCTACACTTTCAAATGCTTTTCACAGTATAACAGAGATAAGAATAATTTGTATTGTCAAAGTACATTCTAAAGTAACTGAACCTGCAAGCAATTACTTCAATTTAAAGGAGAGTTATATAGAGTTCTTGATGTAACTGTGGTAACCCACAGTGTAACATAAATTAATCTACTGCAGATTGTGCAATAAGAAACAGATTAGAGAAAAATAACATCAACCAAGTTTTAATGTAGTTGAACTAGCTTTGTGTGAACTTTTGATGGAAAAGAGAACTACTGAAAGCTTTATATACAATTGTATTAACTTGCAGAGTAACCTAAATGTACTTATCACTGATTATATTGTGATAACAGAAGAAAAAGAGAATTATTTGGTTTTAGAAACATATGCAATATCCTATAATGTAAATAATATTTGTCCATACATTAGATTTATTTTAAATATATTATTTTCAAACATGTGGATTGTGTGCTGTCCATTTATTGTTCTAATTAATTTATTGCTCCCAAGTCACAAACACCTACTGTAAAAGAATTAAACCCACATATTCATAATTTGAGAGAAACAAGACCAAACTGTTTGTTTCTTAAAAATATGCATTAGTCAGATTGAAAATAATTTCTCTAGTTGTATGTTTTTTTAAATAGATGGCAAAACAACAAGCATTCTTCAAATGTATCTTCACTCCCAAAGAGTACAGGCATTTACAACTTAGATACATTAGCAGCATTAGTTGATTCATCCAACCATATAGCATCCTGCAAACTATTCATAGACCAATGAAACTTTCTGTTTGAGTATGTGGTTTTGAAGCTTTTGCTGCTCTGAAGCTCATTCGATAACACACTTCAAGTGCATTTGCATCTTAATTACTTGGTGTGGATACAAAAAATGGAAATGCAATTTTTCCATTTAACTAATTTTTGTTTCAGAAACTTAACAGTAATGTCACGTTGAGTTGTATAATCACCTAGTTAAAGTGGCACTGAAGTAGGCAACAAGTTTGAAACTGCTGTTTGTTATAACATCACCACAAATAATGTACCAAGATCACCAATGCATGTACAGCCATTTTATATAATTGTCAGTATATTTTCTTTACTTAATAAGTGACTTTCTAGGATCATCTTGGTCATTTAACTTTCATTTTTCACACTTTGGACCTGATTAAACACTGACTGTTCATTTTCTTAGGTCTTTACATTTTCCACTTCTAGTCACTTTTTCATTATTGGGTGTAAAACACTTCCAGTAACAAAATTACCGAGAACACTAACAAGAACAAATATGTAAATGAGAACTTTCACTTCCTTTGTAATGACATAAAAATCAATGATATCGGGTATATATTAGTACATCATTATTTTCATATATTATTTATTATCATATAAAAACAGTCAATGTTCTCTGAAAGTTTCTGATCATCATCTGTTTCTTTCCTTGTGTTTGAGCTAATCCAAGTCAGTTTAGTCCTATTAGATCTAACCATGAATTTTACTCAATAGTTAATGTCCCTCTTGTCATATTTTGTTGCAAAAATAAAAGTACTGGATATAACTGTTTTGTATCTGATAAGAAAGTGCCACAAGTTTGGAGCTTCAGAAAAATAAAATCCTTAAGTTGGAATCAAGACTTTGAATACTTCATGTGCAAAGTGACTTTCATAAGAAATATAAAAATACTGTTTATTTTCTCACCTATCATTTGCAATACTCTCTAGAATATCCTAAGTTAAAGATTTTTTAAAGTAAATATTTCTATTTTATTTTCCATTTTCTCTAACAACACTAGCTATCTATTATCAAGACACCCTGTAATGAAATGTTTAAAATTATGCACATACCTTTTAGCTCTTCAAAAGAAGTCTTCTGGAAACCAATCCCCCCCCCCAATTTAACTTAATTTATTTTAAATTTTACTTTCCAATTCTTTGTCTTTGTTATTTGTAGCAATATGTCAGCTGGTTAACACAGGACTTTGTTATCGTTGTCACTATACAGTAACACTCACAGAGGCTTTTCACAAACACTTCGTATGTGAATGACACCATCTTGTTTATACACTTTTACAATTCACACAACAAGTTAAACTTATAAATTTCATTAAACCTTTCACATATGATTTTTAAAACACAATCTATAAAAAGTAACAAATACAATTTAATTGTCACTTTAACTGTAGCATGTTTTGGTAAGAAACCATCACGAGAGCTGTAGTTGATCACACAAACAGTACTAATGGCAGTTACACGTACACTGAAGAAAACTGTGCACCAATTTTAGATTAAACATTGATGGATTATAGTGTAAAATGAAATCTCTTTAATGCCTATTTACACTTGTGTCTATTAACTATACATACATTTTAGATCTCAAGGCAAGATACAGATTGCAGCCATGGCAACCATTTAGGAAACTTTATAGCAGTTTCCCAGACAAAGCAGTTAAAAACTTTAGACAATACATGTCAAGTAGTTCAAGTACACACTTTACAACTACATATTCATGTACACTGACAGCTAAACTAGTTAAGAGTTAAACCACTGCTAATGTCATAATTTTTCACAGCACATATACCATGAGAAAACAAACTTGTTTGTTTTCTTTTAAAGGTTTCTTCTCAAAAATGCATTTAACACAGCAATGGATTGTAAGAAAATTGATTTTAGTTGATGAAAAAGCTACAGCAATTGTGAAGCAAATAAGTGAATAACTGCAAAACAACGTTTTCACTAAAAATTGACATCACATCTTGTATGAATAGATCTGTTCTAGCCATTAATGCCAAAGTCATGAACTACCACCATATTTAATACTCACATTAAGTGAGAAAGACATTTTACATCAGTAAATGAAGTTTCAATTAAATCTAATTGTGTGCATTTATTCCAGTATCTGATAATTAACAAAATACTCAGTTGATGTGGTAGGTTCACCAGATGCCACTAACATCTGTTATGTCATTAGATGTTACAATTAACTAATTATTTAGGATGTTTCTTAATTGCTAATGTCACAAGGAAATCTCAGACAAATTTTGTCCACAGCTTAGAGTTTAGCATTACTAAGTAGCATAGGAATATCCAATCAATTATCAAGGAGCAAATAAATCTTTTCAACTAAAATATGTGATTGAACAATGTACTTTCTACGTGATTATTTCATAATATTTTAAAAACTATCTTTATACTTACATTTGTATCAAGTGTAAAACGATGATAAATTCCTGCAGGAAGAATAAGCAAGTCCCCCTTTTCTGACTGAATCCTCACCCACTTGTCATCCTTATCTCTTACATCAAAATAACCACTACCATCCAAGAAGAATCGAACCTCTTCATCAGAGTGCAGATGTTCTTTGTAAAACATCTTTAACTGAAAACATATACCCAACGAAAATTTACTATTTTAAAATTTTAGTATTTGTAAAAGAACATGAGAAAACATGTCAGTTATAAATACTATTCATTAAACACTCAGTACAATTCCCTTTCACTACTAGTGAAGAATATCCTTATTAAATTTTTTATAGTTAACTATTGTACGTCAAAAATTCCAAAAGATACTGGTAAAAGATCAACAGCAAATTATGTAGATACTGTAGGCACATTTTTTTTTTTTTAATAATATTCCAAAAGGGTTAAAGATCAGATAACATTTCACATGTAAAAATAAGTTCTGAATATTTTTTATTTCATAGTTCTCTAGTTAAACACAAGTCTAATACAAAGCAAGCTTGAGTATAAATGTACTGAATTAATTGATATTTTAAAATAGTTTTAAACAGCTATTTCAGTATTAAAAGAAGGAACTAAAGGAAATCTTAAAGTTTTCAAGCGTGGTACTCACATAAGGAAAAATGGGAGTAAGAAGGAAGCCTATATTGTTAAATTACATTAAGCAATAGGCAAAGGACAGTTAGCTAATATTAGGTATTGGTTCTGCATTTTTTTTAATTTTTAAAATCACTAACTCGTGAACCTGAATATTATCAGTTCAGTACAGACACTGAAAGAAAAATACTAATCATGAGTTTCACACTGATAAGTTACTGATACCAATCTAGAAATACAGTAAAGGCTACTAAAAAGTTTATGATAGCATCTCAATGTTACATCAAAGTGCTGATTTTAAAGTAACAGTACAAGTGAAAAGGGAAATAGCACATGGAAAAAAAGATGCAGAAAGAGTTAAACACCACCTGCATAACAAATATAAAAAATGCAGAAAAATACAACCTTCTACCGATTTCTCGGTGCATTAACAACAATCCAACTAACAAGGGTAGGAAGAAAAACATGATTTGTACATTAAAAAAAAGGAGAGAAAAACAGAGAGAAATAAAATAAGCAGGAGTTTCTTCAGAATTAACTGGGAGACAAATTCTGCTCCTTCATTAAAGAATAAACCCAAAAATCAGGCTTGTTAACCAATGTAAGAAAAAGGCAAAGTTCCCATAAATTGAACATTAACATCACGTGGAAACTCAACTGGAACATCAAAAGGATGACACACCATTAGAAAACCTAAAAACAATACGATCTCTCTGCACAATCAAAAATGACAGCTCAAATATATTATTTTTGTTGCCAGGTATTTTAGATAACAATCCTAATATAACAATCCCATTAGAAAATAGGTTACTCTTTGTTTAACCCTTTTGCAAAGGGCTCTGTATAATATACAAATTTGTTTACATATTTGTACTATAACTTTCAATACTACACATTTATCTTCACAAAAGTTGGTACTCTTTTAACACAGATTACAGGTGGTGGAAGAAAGGACACAGAGAATGTTCAGTGTTCTTGTACATTTTACCCGTAGCTCATTGATGTGTAGTATAAAGGTCATCTTGCACTCAACAATAAGCCCCAAGAACTTTGTCTCAGGGACCACAGACAGTACAACTTCACTGGTATGGAGTTCAGAATCAGGGTGAATAACCCATTGGCAACAAAAGTGCATGCAAACAGTTTTAGAGAGAAAAGTTAAAGCCATTAGCTGTGGTCCACTTCAGCAAACAATTGAGGGCAGTCTGTAGCTCCTGCTCAAAATACTTCATGTTCGACAACTGACATGAGATGTGAAAGTCGTCGACAAAGAACCTGTTTGCAACAGTAAGAGGGAGTTGTTCAGTCATAGTATTAACTTTTATATTGAAACACAGCCCTGAAGGACTCCAAGTTCCTTCAGCAAGTCCATGTAGTCTGTTCTGAATGAAAAAACAGACATTTGCTCTAAAGGTTTGTCTGAAAGATGTAGTTTTAGAAAATGAGGTACAACAGGTGGTACAGATGATGAAGATTGCTACTCAGAATCTTCAAGACATGGTCTTTTAACTACACTGTTTTTAATTGGAGGATCCATCATAAAAAAAGGAAAATTTCAGTGCCCACTGACTCCCCCCCACCATGGTGCTCTACATGGGGATGCACTACAATGCCAAACAAGGACACTGCAGCAACACCAAGGTTTCACAAACACCAGCATCAGATACAGTGTTCACAACACCTGTTGAGTACATCCAACACTGGTACTTAGTTGACCGTAGCCCAAGTGGCATGTTAGGGTTGAATCCCTCAACCACCAGGATCCTTTCCTCCCCTTCACGGGTCACAACAAACATCAAACACGTGGGTGGATGTTTAGATCCCACAGGAAGTAAACTGAAAGAACAGAACATTCCCTGGGAGGTCCCACTCACTATGCGCAGGAATCCACACCAAAAAAGTGATTTCAAAAAACAAATAAAAAGGCATCACATATAACACCATAATAATCAAATTTTAACTGTGAGTCTGTTAAAACTTAAAACCACAAACAATTCTAACATAATAATTATGATGTCGCAGACAAGGATGAAAAACTGGAATGCACCAAACATGAATAGTTTTCAATCTCTAGAACTGTGATAAAACTTAAGTGTTTTATTCACATTTTTTCCTTTCTAATTTGATTTTTTTTTTTTTTAAATCAAAATAATCCTGAGTTGATACTAATTTGTCTCATTTCTTATTGCAAGAACCTAGTGACAAACCTTTTCCTCATAATCAGATAGTTTATCTGGTGACAGATGAACCCAATCTTCATAGTTATAACCTTTGATTTTTTTTAACTTTTCCAATTTTCCTTCTGCCTCATAGTTGTCAGCATCTAACTAACAAAAAAAAAAGGAGGCTAGATATATAAGAAAATAATTTTAAATAACTATACACAATACAGTATCTGATCATGACACACAGCTTTAGTAATGCAGAAGAAATGAATATGATGGAAGTGATAATGTAGTTTCTCCAAAATGTTTAAGAAAATTCTAGGATTACACGCAATAAAATTTCAGAAACAGAATGTAAGAAAAAAAAATTGTATAATCTTAAACAGATGAAATAGAGCATTCTTGTACAATAACTGTCCATACTATTGTTATATTCTCAAAAACAAAATGGGTAAAACTTCAGGTTTTTTTGGTTTATTATCATACAATTTTACTAAACACTGATTTATGAATTATCTTTTAAAGTTAAATGTTATAGATTACAATATTTTCTCAGGTTTAAAGAGAAAAACACATTAAATCCAAACATTTTATAATATTCATTGTAAAGTAGAAAAACCCTGAAAATACTTTAAGCATTTACTTATAGATTAGTTGGGTCATTCCATTAACTCATGTATATAATACATTTGATAAGCCAAAGCATGCAAACATACAAGAGTAAAAGATATATCTATCCCATCAGAAAAGATAGTCTTTTGGGTTGGACCAGTAAAATCAGGTCTAGGAAGAAAAAGTACATAGTTCCCACCACAACCTTTCCATTATCAAGTAGTAAGGAGTAGATTCAATAAAATATAGGAAAACTTCAAATTCCCACAAACCTGAATGACTAATTGAATAAAATATAGGAGGCTGACTCGTTGACATATTTCTCACTGGAATGAAGGTGTTAAGATATTATAGAACAATTTATATTATACTTCTGTCAGATGTTAGTAAATCAAATGTTAGTAAAAGTGACTAAGAAAAAATTTGTATTAAAAAAGGTACTGTATGTTGCATCAATAATCCATGGAACATAATACTGCTATACTTGAATAATAATAATTATATTACAACCAAAGTTATACTAACACTGTGAGGGTGTGTTACACTCACACAGCCTTCAATTTGAATTTAAATTTAGATTGTACAGTCACCCAAACTTACTTGATAATAAATAACTCCACAATTTTTATAAAGATCTTTAATGCTAATAAATTCAGGAGGATTTAAATGATGTTCTAGCTTCTGATCAGCACTGGAGTCGTCCATATACCATGCATTCACCATTATTTCCTTTAAAAGAAAATTATAAAAACTTACCAATATTGTGTTACACAGTGAATGAAAGTACAAAGGTGAAACTTTGACACATAGGCCACATAATAAAACAGAATAAAATAGTTACCGTTTTTAAGCCAATCAATCATACAAAAATTCCATATTTTAGGTGGCAATTTCAGACAAGAGAAAATCCAATAAACTCATCTTCAATGAAACAGAAATGTTTGGTGTTGCTGATATGATATACAAGTTCACCTGGTGTTTTTCCTTCCTTATTTTAAGGTTTCTGAATTTAATTATTCTAAGTAGGTGCAGTTAACTTGCTTCTATGCAACTTTATTCTTGTTCAACCTCTTGAGGCAACTCCTGATCTACCCATGGGTTGATTGATTGACTGATTGATTGATTGATTGATTTAGTGTTTATGGCACAAAGCAGCTAGGCTATCTGTGCCAAACGTACAGTAAAAAGGTGAAAATAAATTAAATGTTGTAAAATACATAAAAGGAAATGAAGGTAAAAACAAAACACCATTGAAAAACAGAAAAAGCATAAAACCAATGTTGACACCTAGTCTACAACGTTAAGAGAGAAAACAGAGTAAGAGAAGTTGTAAAGGACTTTCTCTAGCATAATGGTCATGATCATAACCCACCAGGAAGACTAACAGGTAAGTACAAGATCCACCATCAGTCACCTAAAGTTAGTCTTTCCAGTCCTGGTTCCAGGTTATGCATCATTATAGCCAGCACCAAAAGGTAAAGTAAGAAAAGTGTTAAAAGACATGCAGCAAAATTGTAATAACAACTCACCAGGACAATTAATGGGTAGTTCAAACAGATAGTTCAAACAGTCACCTGAAGTTAGCCTTTCCAGTCCTGGTGTTGAGTTATTTAATGTTCTGGCCATTTTCCAATGTCAAATTGAACTAAAGAGATTGAGACTCTGAAAAGGGACCACAATTAAAAAGGTGTAATAAATAAATACCAAACACTTAAATGAGGTTAAAAAGATTAATAGCCATTAAAAAACTAAAAACTTTATCAAGGTGGACAGTGTCACCATCACCAATAACACTGTCCAATGTTACAGACAAACCTTGGGACAGAACATGTTTAAAATAGTGCCTTCGTTGAGAGTCGTAACAATGGCAAGAAAGTAAAATGTGGCTTATAGTGATTTGAGTGTTACACAAACTACACACTGGTGCATCAGTTCCTGACAAAAGAAAACAATGAGTTAAAAAACTGTGATCAATGCATAGCCTAGTAAGAACAACTTCCTCCTTCCTAACCTTATGGAAGCTAGACGGCCAAAGCCCAATAAAGGGTTTCATTTGAAAAAGCTTATTGTCACGTTGTTCACTTCAAGTGGACTGCCAGCTGGCATGGAGCCGAGCTTTGAATACAGGACCACAGTCCATGTATGGAATAGACACAGTGGTGATAGTGCTAGAGCAGACAGATTTTGCTGCCGTATCTGCAAGCACATTCTCGTGAATACCCACTTGGCCTGGAATCCAGAAAAACTGGATAGAAGTATATGTTAATGAGAAATGGGCCAGTCTGTTTTCAATATCAGCAAGAATAGGGGTTGAGCCAATGTGAAGTGATTCCAAGGCCAGTAGAGAACTAAGTGAGTCAGTATAAATAGTGCAGTTGGAGTACTGCTCAGCTTCAATATGATCCAGGGCAAGAGATATGGCATACAGTTAAGCAGTGAACACAGAAGCTGTAGAGGGGATTCTATACACAACCACCAAACTGCAACAAAACATGGCAGAGCCCACTCAATTACCTGATATGGAACCATCCGTATAAATTGGACTGGAATGATTGTTCGAAAGATGTTCAGTAAATAAAAGATGATACTTCCAATCGGGAGTATCTGCCTTTTCCAGACAACTTAAAAGAAAGGTCACATTTGGGGCCTGTAATAAGCCATGGGGGGGGGGGTTGACCAGTGGATTCTGCAATGTTATCCAAAGACCCATTCATCCAATTGTGCCTGGATCCAAATGTCAAAAGGAGCAATAGCAGATTATCTGTTCTGAAAAAGTAAGGCCCACTGAGGAAGGAAAACACATCTCCAGGTGGGATGCTTTGGTAAGGAACGAAGTTTCAAAGAATACAGTAAGACAGTTGCAAAAGGCAAAGGTGCAGAGGAGGTTCGCGAGATTTTAAGTATAAGGTGTGAACTAAGGAAGTGCGGAAAGCCCCAGTGCAGAGTCGAAATCCTTTATGACGAATGGGATCCAGCATCTTTAAGGCCAAGGGTCTGGCAGAGCCATAGACCATTGATCCATAGTCGAGTTTTGAATAAATACAAGCATGATATATCTTTAACATAGAACATCGATCCACTCCCCAACTGGCAGTAGAGAGGACACGGAGGATGTTCAGCTGCTTTAAGTGTGGTATAAAGGTCAGCTTACGGTCAAAGATAAACCCCAAGAATGTGGTCTAGGGAACCACTGGCAGCAAAACTTCACAGATACGGGGTTCAGGATTAGGGTGAATACTCCATTGGCAGCAAAAGTGCATGCAAACAGTTTTAGAGAGAAAAATTAAAGCCGTTCACAGTAGTCCACTTCATTACATGATTGAGGGCAGTTTGTAGTTGCCACTCAATATATCTCATGTTCGACGACTGAGATGAGATGTGAAAGTCGTCGACATACAGCCCATTCGCAATAGTGAGAGAGAGTTGTTCAGTGATGGCATTTTTCTTTATACTGAAAAGTGTGACACTCAAAACACAGCCCTGAGGGACTTCAAGTTCCTGTACAAAAGAACGGGAAAGTTTTGAACCCACACGAACTTGGAATCTCCTGTTCATTAAAATTTTTTTAATAAACATGGGTAAATGGACACGTAACCCATGTGTATGGAGGTCTCACAAAACGCCATACCTCCATATTGTGTCATAAGCCTTCTCAATGTCAAAGAATATTGACACAAGATGTTGGCATTTGAGAAAGGCTTCTCTGATTGATGTTTCAAGTCGAATTAGGTGGTCTGTGGTGGAGTGCTGTCGTTGGAACCCACACTGGGTGGGCGAGAGGAGGTTGTTTGATTGGAGGAACCAAACAAGATGTGCATTAGCCATCCTCTCTAAGGTCTTACAAAGACAGCTTGTTAAAGTAATTGGATGGTAGTTTGAAGGAATCTTGGGATCTTTCCCAGGTTTAGAGAAAGGTAAGATAATAGCCTGGTGCCAGGCATCAGGAAAAACATTCTCGTGCCAGATCCGGTTAAAGATAATTAGAAGGACATCAAAAGAAGCAGGAGAGAGACAGTGCAGCATGTCATAGTGCACATCATCAGGTCCAACAGATGTACTGCCAGACTGATGAAAGGTCATTTTCAGTTCCACTAGTGTAAAGGGACAATTATAGTCAAAGAGACAGTTCGAAAGGAAAGAGGAGAATGCTCTGCCAGAGTCTTGATGGCCAAGAAGGTGGAGGAACAAGCAGATGTGCTAGATACCCGGCAAAAGCTTTCACCTAGATTATCGGCAATGCTCCGGACATCAGCTACCTCTTGACCAGAGAGTAAGATGGAGAGGGGGACAGAATTGTAGTGCCCATTGACCTTGAAACTAGTGGTAGAAGACATGCTATTTGTGAACTTTATCCAAGATTCCTTATGGCTTTGACATCTTACCCACCTAGCATGTGCACGGGCCCGTTGGAAAGCGACGAGGTTCGAAAGTGTAGGATATCTACAGAAAGTATCCCAGGCCCATTTTTGAGCCTTCCATACCAAGTGGCAAGCAGGATTCCACCATGGACGAGGATATTGTGGAAAACGTGTCAAGGTTTTAGGAATACACTGAACAGCTGCTTTTATAATACAGCCAGTTACTGCTGCCACACAGTCATTTATTGACGACTGATTCACAATGACAGGATCAAGTTCTGCGAGAGCAGTGAAAGTGGGCCAGTCTGCCCGATCCAGCTTCCACCAGGTCACACAGGTAGGGTGGCATCGACCACAGCCAGTCTCTCTCAAAAGTATAGGAAAATGATCACTGCTTAGTGGATTACTGTCAACCCTCCATGAAAAATGGGAGAATAGTGAAGGGGAGAAAACCGAGATCAACTGCAGTAAATTACTGACTAGATGCATGAAAATAAGTAAAAAAACCAGCACTGAAAACAAAAGGGTTGTGATCAGAGAGCATACACTCTTTGGAGCAACCAGTCCTATCAATATCAGCACTTCCCCCAGAAAGAAAAAGGGAGATGGCAACTGTTCAATGAGAGCATCAAGGCGTGATTGATCATATGTCTCTCCAGGTGACACGTAGAGAGAACAAACAGTGATGGTATGACCCAAGGAAACACGGATGGCTATGGTCTCCAAGGATGTGTTGAGTGACAAAGACTGGGTGGGCACATGCTGATCAATCAACAGTGCCACCCCTCCATGTACTTGTCCATCACACAGCCTGTCATTTCTGTACAGAGAAAGCTGCCAAATTGTAACTATCATCAGGTTTTAGAAATGTTTCTTCTAAGGAAAGACATACAGGATGGTAGGAAGCAATCAGTGTTTTGATATCATCCAGATGAGAATGTAAACCTCAACAGTTCCATTGTATCAAGGTGGCCATTTTTAATGATGGGTAGGCGAAGTAGCTGGAGAACCCTTCTGTTTATGACCACGTCTTTTTTCCTTACTGTCCTTAATCGGAGGAGGTCTATCAACCTCCATGGATCCTGCCCTGGGTCGATTGAGCAGGTCTTCATTGTTGGAAGAGGATTCCAATGACTGAGGACGTGAACAAGTGATTGTTTTGCATCATGGGGTGGGAGAAAAAGATGTATCAGAAGAAATGCCTGTATTTGAAACTGAAGGATGTGGATCTTGAGGTTTGTTGGAATCTATGGGAGGAACAGAGATGGGTGTAGAAGTCGATTCAACCTTTTTAACCATGGAGGTCAAAAGCCTTTTCATTTGTTTTGAAGACAATTCTCTTGGAGGCACAAAGATCTGTCTGCACTCCCACTGTAGTTGTGGAATGAAGTGCAGCAGCATATATCCGAGATGGAGTTGTGGACAGCAATTTCCGAGCCTCAGGATAACTAATGTTATGTATTGTTTTCAAACGCTGCACCTCTTTTTCCTCCAACTATTTTGGGCAAAAACGAAAGTAGGAAGAGTTGGAACCATTGCAGTTGACACAATGTGGGTCTGTGTGACACTCATAGGCATTGTGGTCCTTGCCACCACAACGAGCACATGTCAGGAAACCACGACACGATATCTTTGAGTGGCCGAACCGTTGACACTGGAAACATTGGAGAGGGTTTGGAATGTATAGCTGTACCCTGCAAATTAGATAACCTGCCTTGATGGTGGCAGGTGCACGTGATGAAGTAAATGTCAAAACGAGAGTATTTGTTGGCAGTGCAACTCCATCTTTGCGAGTGGAGATGCACCTCACTGCAGAAACTCCTTGGAGAGACCAGCGAGAATCTCCGACTCGGGCACATTCTTGAAATCCCTCTCAACAATAACTCCTCATGATGAATTCAAGGTAGCATGAAGGGTAACCTCAATAGGTACATCCCCAATTTCTTTGAATTCAAGAGGAGTTCACTGTGTTGGGATGTGGATGTTTCAACCAATATGTCTCCAGATCGAAGCTTCTTTACTGACTTGAGAGAGCCAGCAAGTCCCTCTAGTCCCTTCTGAATAAAAAAGGGGGACATTTGCCCTAAAGGTTTTTCTGAAAGAGAATGTAATATAAGAAAATGAGGTACATGTGTTACAGATCTTAAAGATTGCTGCTCAGAGTCTTCAAGACGTGGCCATTTACCTATTGGCTGTTTTGTCACTATTTTATTTAAATTTTTTTATTGAAGGGACCATAGGAAAAAAGGAAAATTTCAGTACCCACTGACCCCACCCACCATGGAGAACAGAACCTTCCCTGGGAGGTCCCCTCACTATGTACAGGAACCCACACCAAGGGGCTACCCATGGGAGGATGACTAACGCTTTGCATTGTGCAGGAGTGTCAATATCAGTGTTCTACAACAATACTTTGAACTTGTAATATCTTTTAAGTTTAAAGAAAAGTGACAAATCACATGGAATACAAGTCACTCTAGAAAAAATACATCAGTTACAAATTATGCAACATTATGATAAAACAGTCTGATGCAAGATCTTAACTGGTGCAAGATCTGTAAATCTGGTGAAAGCTATTATTTAGTGTAGTTTGGAGAAATAGAACAGCTCAGATAGATTAAAAATGTTCATCACCCAAAACAAGTACAAAAACTGTATGTATTATGCATGAATGTCACTTCATTTCCTTTTCACAACTGCATATATTATCAGAGAAATTTGATGGCACTGTAATAAATATCTCGTTCCAATCTCTCACTGTTCTGCAGACCTATCATACCATTTCAACAAAAATGTTTCAGGCAGGTACCTAATTGAAATGGCCAGTCTTCAGACAGGCTGTACCACATCTGATCTTTAGTTTGACAATCTGGCCCTAGACTCCACTGAACACTTGACCAAAACACAACTTTGGGACTGCAAGACAGTCATTGCCAAGCTGTGCTGAAGGTCTAACCCACTGACAAATTGAGCAATCCACAGCAAGACACAAAAAGAGTACCACAACAGAGAACTTGGCTTCTTATATATGCACTGTTTGCACAGCAAGACACTGATGTAACATTTTGAGTGTGAAACACTTTCACCTTTACCAAAACAGTTTCTATAACAATGCAGTACAAAACAGTAGCTTTGAACCAATCAGAAAAGTAAAAGAGAAACAATCCTATCCAGAAATATTCTGAGCTGAAGCTCAGCTGAGGGTTTACCACCCACTGGCACATCCATGCACTGTAATGCAACCATACTCGTATCCAGTGAATGGGCAGGGAGAATTCAGTCCACCCATGGTTTATTTGTAGTAGTATACACTGATGATTAGTCTGCCCAAACTCATCCTGTAAAAGGAAAGTACTTGCTTCACCTTTGGAGAGTTTATCACTTTTGTATGCGAGGTTCATACCTTTCTACGTAAGCAAGGCAGACATGGTTACTAGTTTAGATTGATGGCTCAGCAGGTACAGGAGAAACAATAACAGTTGGTGAACACTACTGCTACAACTCAGAGATATTAATGGAACCAAAGTCATACCTGACCACTAGTATAATGCAATGAATGGTTTATACCAAAATATTTGAGATTAAGCCTAGCTCATTCTCAGAGCTGGGTGGATCTTGATACATGCCTATCAGAATACAAAAGCGAGACACAGAATTCCTTTTTTGATACAGGAGTGGCCAGAACAATGTCACATCTCACAACATATCAGGAATTCTGAGCAAAATCCCTTCTCCAGATAGTCAACACAAACCACACTTCAGTAAAAGAATATAAAGATGTTCTTGGAAAGGTGCATCTCAGAAGATGTCTAAGAAGTATCACTTACAGTATGAAGGTATATATAGAAGACCTTAGATCTATTACCAGCATCTGTAGGGTGGATTTCTAATGTTTGTGAAACTTTTCAGTAGGATTTTGCTTGTGCAACTACTGAACTAATTTTGTTTGGTAGTTATTTAACACTGAACAGACTGCACTATTGTAAGAGGATGGAAAAGTCATAGTTCACTTGCATACACAAATGTTATTTCGAAGTTTTCTGTACACAAATTAGTGTGTTATTGCCAAGTAAAACACTTACAGAGTCCACAAAGAAATAAGTTGTTTCCTATACAAAATGTAACCAGCATTGGACTGGGAAGTTATCTAACTCAAGATAGATGAAGTCGTGGTTTATTCTGTAATTATGGATGATCGACTGTCCAGCAAACAGTAGCATTAATATTTTAGTATCATATACTGTCCTAAAGCAAGTTCTCAATTACCAACATATTTGAGACTACAAACAACCTAAAATCAATGCTATGTAACCTTGTAGATGAACATGTTGAAGATCAGTTACACAATAGTTACAGTTGGTATATTTCCTATTAAATAACTACCATGCAGGCTTCCCTGCAGTATTAAAGATGTAACTAGCAATGAGATACAGGGGGCATTTAAAAATGTGATCATTAAGCCTTCAGAAATTACTTGATCATCTCTACTAATGATTGTTAAAAACAAGGGCATTCCTAGTTCTATAATGACTTTATATGGATGCAAGTGACAACTTTCTCTTTCATGAACAGATGAACAACTCAATGTGTTGAAATGTTCACCATTTGTATGAACTATGCATTGCTGAAATTGATAATAAAGAAACTTCAGAAATCTGAATGATGATGAAACACTAGTTAACTGTAACAGCAGGAAGATTTAGTGATACAGTATCACCTGGGTCCACCACATGGAAATATTGATAGATTATCTTGCCCATAGGAAGTCTTTTCTTCTTTAAATATTAATACCCTGATGCTGCTACCTACAACATTCCTACTGTTTAAGGGCTAAAGCAGCAACAGCCCATGCAGTAGGAAATTTTACTTGATGAATGCCACAATTAAATCTTCAAGAGAAAATGAAGGACCTAGATCTAGCATGGGTACGAAACACATGCAGGTAGTAGTGAAAGGTTAAATTTTAATATTAAACACTAGCACGAAATTAACTAGATTATGTACTTCAAAAGTATACTTATTTTCAAATGGAAAAATAAAAATTCCTGATAAGGAATGAAATATATAAAGAGGATTAATAACTCAGTAACTTTAGATAAGTAACACGATTGCTGAAACTTTGTAGAATGGATGGCAACTGCCTGTTGTGGAGACACAAGTGTAGAGGACAATGTTTAAGAAGTCTTCTGCCTTTTGTTCTCACCTGAAGACTTTAATAAAATGTGAAAGAAGTCAGGATAATGACACAAATCATCACATAATAAGTCCTTATCTAAGGTTATCCTTGAACAAGTATATATATATATGGTCTTGAACTAATAAGTTAATATATCAGAAAGAGTTTGTTATGTAAGGAATGTGACCCAAAGTTCTATTTTAAGTAAGTTGTATCCACATGCTTCCTTCTACCATTCTATTAAGTCTGATATTATGAGCTTCTTGAATATAAGCTAGAGTAAAATTCATAGCTAGCAAGTCTGTACAGGAAGAGTTTAACTCTGATGAGAAAAACAGTTATCACAAGTTCAAGTCTTAGCTTTTCCATAAGCGAGATTTTAATGTAGTTAAAATTTAACTGCATTAACAAAACGAGTTAAGTTTTATAAGCCAAATAATTATTCTGTAACTTGGTGTTTCTAACAAACTGGGAAGTTCACCTGAATGTATACTCAAAATATAGAGTACACTTTTAAAGAGAATGAATACTGATGTTCTGTTACTTATATAAAGTCTCTGCCTTAATTGTTCTTATCATGTAAATTTACATACATATATTTATGCATTAACACATATAGGTTAACCAACAACAAATTGCAAGGAATAAAAAAAGTGTCAAGCTGAAGTAATAACAAGTACAAGTAAAACGTTTAGTGGCTTATAAGAACGATATGGTATAGCTACTGTACTAATCAACATACATAATGGGCATATTTGAAAATAAATGCAACTCAGAGGTAGCAGTTACAGCTCTGCTCGTACCTACAAACCAAGAAAGCACAACACAATTAATAAATACCATTCCCTTATCACCTGGTAAATTACATAATGTAGATTTCATACAATGCCACACATTGCGCGATATACAATCTATCCAAGATAGGAATTAAACCACAAATTTTAGAATTACTCGTTCATAAATCTACCCCTGACTTACGTATTAATTAGAAGAAAACATTACGTGTTTTCGAGGTAGTATATATTTCAGGTTATTCTGTTGTACAAAAAGTAGTTACACCTGTTTCAAAACATTAAGAGAAGCTACAAGATATACAATAACTGTGACTGACCTCAGATTTTAACCTGTAGAAAAATAAACTACTAAAACAATTCAGAAGATGAAAACTTTTACCACTATAAATAAACAAAAGATATTAATAACACTCCAAAATGGCGAACTTCGGCATAAATAACACGTGATACTTTCTACTTAAACATTAGGAAACACCTAATAACACCTACCGCTCAACTCCTAATATTAATATAGTGAAATATTATGTAAATTAGCTAGTCACATGAAGTGTAAACTCGTGGTCTAAACACTTTTAAAAAACGAATTATTGCGTACTGTTGTTCGATTTTGTTATTACTCTTAAGAAGAGGTTTGATGTTGGAATATTGTGTTTTTCTGAATTTGGTTTTTCTTTCTTCTGGCTATTTTTCCTAATTCCTTTATTTGTTGAAATTAAGAATATTAAAACTTATGTGATTAATATATATGTAAAAACGGCTGGTTTGGGTTGAGAAACTTTTTATGTACTTTTCTCAACCCAAACCAGCCGTTTTTACATATATATTTTTCTCTACAAGTGGGTTTTCTCGTCATCACTGATTATGTGATTAATGTTTCTACAAATCCTAACCAAAAACGGATTTATTGATTTATATATACATACAACTGTTTTATTTTGTTGATCTTAAAATTTTTTGTTCGACCGATGCTATAAAAAGTCAGAGTTAATAAGCAGTGAACGCAGATTAAAAATATACTTTGATACTATACTAGGAAATATGAAAATTAAATTCTAAAAGAAGCTGGTGAATTTAATGGAAGAAAACAGAGACATGTGTTGATACCGAGTATTGAATGATATTTATAGAAGGTGATGCTAATGATAGCACAAGCAAATGAAACGTAAAATTGTGTGAAACTTTAGTAAGCCTATAGCACAATAAATCATCTGACTATTGGACTGACGCTTGTTACAGAGAAGGGCACAGAATTCACACCATTAAATGTGTAATGGAATATGTCTACGTCTCAACTTGACTGAATACGAGTAGATATCAGCTACAGGAGAAGGGCACAGTTTTCTAATGCATGTTTACCTCAATTTAACTTAATAGAAGACGGCTGCAGGAGGAGGGTAAATGTATATAGTTTGATCACCTCAACTCTACTAAACTAAAGCATTTTAAGGCATTTCCATGTGTCCCAAGAAGTGAAAAATATAATTTCATAAAATTCGATGTATAACGTACATACAGGTAACATGAAGAGAACTTGATTTGTTTCTTTGTTTTAGAATTTCACACAAAGCTACACGAAGGATATCTGCACTAGCCGTCCCCAACTTAGCAGTATAAGACTCGAGAGAAAGCAGCTAGTCATCACCATCCACTGCCAACTCTTGAGCTATTCTTTTACCAATGAATAGTGCGATTGACCATCATATTATAATGCATACACGGCTGAAAGGGCGGGCATGTTTAGTGTGACGAGGATCCGAACCCGTAGCCTTCGAGCGCCTTAGCCACCTGACCATGGCAGGCCCAACACAGAGGAAATCATGGCAAAACTATATGGGGCCAGCTTCTTCTAAAAGATCGATCTCGGTAAACGTTATTGGCACATCCCGATACAAACTGGATCTGAGGAGAAGACAGTATTATTCACACTAGATGGATGTTACCCATTTAAGTGGATGGCATTTGGATTGATCATTTTCATCAACAACATTCAACTACAGGAGGATACTGTGCAACATCAATAACATCCAGCATTAGGTGTAGGACATTTTGATACACACATACTACAAAACTGAAAGACCATCTAAAGAGACTTGGAGAGCTGTTCCAGCGAATAAGGGCACCAGACCTTCCCATCAGACTGACTATTCGAGTGCTACATTGAATATTTTATGCTATAATTTCTTGGACATGAAGTGGGAGACCGACAGATAGCAATGACAAAAGGAAATGATAATTATTATACAAGGTACACCAGCTCCAGTAACCAAGCAGCAACTGAGATCCTTCCTGGGGTTAGCAGGATATAACAGCAAATTAATCTCAAATTATACTGAAATTACTGTACCCTTGACTAACCTGAAGAAAAGAAGCTAGCCTAACAAAGTGAAGTGGGAACAACCACACTAGGTGGTATTCCAGACTTCAACAAACCATTCATTGTTCAGGTTGATGCTTCGAACATTGGCATTGGGGTAGTACTCTTACAAGAACATGAAAATGGACTGTTTCCAGTAACATACATAAGTAAAAAAGTTGTTAAGTAGTGAGAACACTACTCTGTAATTGAATGAAAGTGTCTGGCCATTATATTTGCCATTCGGAAGTTCCAAAACTAAATATAAAGGAAGGTTTGTTTGTTTTTTTAGTTTCGCGCAAAGCTACACGAGGCATATATGCGCTAGCTGTCCCTAACTTAGCGGTATAAGATTAGACGATGCACGAGTAGTCAGTCATCTTCTCTCATCACCAACTCTTGGCGTTCTCTTTTTAGCGTCACTTAATGCTGCCATGGCTGAAAGGGCGAGTATGTTAACCTGAAGATTACCTAAGAAGGCCGAAACATTGTTCTCTACTTTAATTTAATAAAAGTTTTAATACCCATACTAGCCGTATTTAGAATACATTTTTCTTTAAGTGGTTTTCCCGTCATCACAAATTATACCTTCAGAAGTATAGGTTTCACGTTAAAGTTGTCACAGAACTGGAAGTGCTGGAGCAGTCTGTCTGTATGAATACACTTTGTGTATGAACTAAGAACATTCTTTGTAATAGTAAAAAAATATATAAATATTCATCTTGAAGAGGGGTTAATATTATGATATAAACGTCTGTTTAGTTTGGATTTAATTGATTAAATTTTTTGTGATTGAACGTTCTATTGTGATGCTGTAACTATCAAACATTGCATTCAATAGATTGACGTTGAAAACAGAAATTTCAAGAAGGCGGGCATACAATAATATCATAAACATAAAATAATGTGAGATGAGCGAAAGTAGCAGACAGTCAATAACAACAAATAAATAAAGTTATGGGGCAAGGAAAAGTATGGTGTGAAGTTAACTACTGTAGAAATGATAATCAGTGATGTCGAGAAACCCACTTGTTGAGTTTGTTTGTTTGTTTGTTTTGGAATTTCGCACAAAGCTACTCGAGGGCTATCTGTGCTAGCCGTCCCTAATTTAGTAGTGTAAGACTAGAGGGAAGGCAGCTAGTCATCACCACCCACCGCCAACTCTTGGGCTACTCTTTTACCAACGAAAAGTGGGATTGACCGTCACATTATACACATTATACTACGGCTGGGAGGGCGAGCATGTTTAGCGCAACGCGGGCGCGAACCCGCGACCCTCGGATTATGAGTCGCACGCCTTACGCGCTTCGCCATGCCAGGCCCCCACTTGTTGAGAAATTTATATGCAAAAACGGCTCGTTTGGGTTGAATAACATCCTATCGGACACGAACAAATTTAAACCAATACACACAAATCCAACAAAGACACACGAGACGCAACTGAACAAATTACTACTACAAATGAAAAAAGCCAACACAATTTCACAAACACTTTATTCCTACCTACGTAAAACCGACTCACGCACACCGCAAATATACGGCATCCCCAAACCTCATAAACCAGATTGTCCATTACGACCGATAATGTCTACATATGAATCGTTTAATTACAATCTTGGTAAATACATAGCATGGGCATTCTCCAAATATGTAACATCAGCCAGTTCATTCATCAAAGACTCTTTTAATTTCAAGTCTAATCTTAATCAACTTAATCATAAAGCCTTAATGGCCAGTTTCGATGTTATATCCCTCTTTACAGAAGTTCCAACCGCTGAAGCCTGCAAGATAGTCTTAGAACTCTATATCCGAGACCCTAGCCCATCTATAGACATTCACAGCAACCAATTAGCAACCCTCATATAATTCACCACGATGAAGACAACCTTCATGTTCAACAACCAAAACTATATACAAACAAATGGCCAAAGCATGGGCAACCCAGCGTCACCAGTTCTAGCCAATATTTTTATGACACAAGTTGAAAGACAAGCAGTTAACACAGCATTACATCCACCACTATACTGGTACAGATATGTAGACGACACGATTGCGGGATTCACATCTACAGAATACACACTTAACTTTTTTCAATCACATTAACTCTATACATCCCAACATTAACTTCACATGTGAACAAGAAGAAAGCAATCAAATATCATTTCTTAACCTCAAAATTACAAGAACCGATACACAATTTGAAACAGAAATCTACCGAAAAATCATCCATACTGGACTATACATTCCTTGGGGCTCTGCACATGAAACAAAACAAAAACTCAACATACTAAGAAACCAAATAAACACAGCCATAAAACTATGCTCACCAGATAAAATTAACGATGAATTAGACAAAATAAAACAATACTTCATCAACATCAATAAGTTTCCTCCACAAACCGTAGAAAACATTATACGCACACACCTAGACAGAAAGCAAAATCAGCCAACTAAAGTAAATATATCTCACGAATCAAAAAATCATGAAACCATATACTGCTGCATACCATATATTCCTGACATCAGCAGAAAAATAACCAACATTTAGCAAAAACTAGTAACAAAATATGACATTCCAGTTAACACCAAATTTATTCAAAAACCAGGCACAAATCTGAGGTCTATACTATGTAAAAACTACACTGACAAACACCACACCAACATTATTTATAAAATACAATGTGATAACTGCCACGACTTCTATATTGGAGAAACAAGTAGAAAAATGGAAACCAGGTTCAAAGAACATAAAAAGTCACCTTCACACGTTTTCGAACACTGCAACTAAAATAAACACAACATAACCATAGAAAACACTCAAATACTAAATAAAGAAATAAACATAAACAAACGCAAAATTAAAGAAGCCTTACTTATACAACAAGTTAAACCCAAAATAAACCAATATAAAGGAACGCCTTTATACCTATATTAATATAATAATATAAATAAAATTATATATTCGAACATCTAATACCGCTCTCTACATTCAGATACTCAGTTACACAACCCCTTTCAAACATGTGGTCAGCTTCCGGTCAGTTACCTCTTTCTTTGTGAACCTGACGATGACCGAAGAAGGTAGAAACGTTGTTCGCTCTTCTATGTAAAATAGTTTCTTAACCCAAACGAGCCGTTTTTTGCATATAAATGTAGAAATGATAGGCCTAATGAATAATATGTTACGGTAAGGCTAATAATAAAAAAGGAGATAAGAATAATCTACCGTGTTTACTCGCTTATAAGACGGGGATTTTTCCTCGAGATTTCGGGTTCAAATTGGGGGGCCCGTCTTATAGGCGAGGTCTATACCGGTAAGCACAATGCATCCACAGTGCTAACGAAGAAGAATCAATAAAGACACATCTTTTAGCATCTTGTCGGTTTCTTCCCGAACACTTGGCTGCTACCTTGGCTGCTTCTCGGTACTAGCTTGCTGTTGGTAAGTACCTTGTTGTCAACACCTACTGGTATTCAATAAACAGCAAAAATTTACCGTTACTATCATGTCACAGAAGAGAAAGAGAAACTCATATGATGTATCATTTAAGCTGAAAGTCGTTGAGTTTGCTAAGGGAAGTTCCAACTGTGCAGCAGAGCGGGAGTTCGGCGTAACTGAGAAAACGGTCCGGGATTGGAGAATGAAGGAAGAAAAACTACGAAACGCTTCCTCCAAGACTTTGAAGAAAATGCGTCCCGTGCTGGCACCTTACGAAGACATGGAGAGTAAACTTAAAGAATGGGTTTTGGATCTTCGGGGCAATGGTTACGTCGTCACCCGACCATCCATCCGAGTCCGAGCGTTGCAGATTGCCAAGGAGCTGGGGCATGCTGACTTTAAGGCGTCGAACGGATGGTGCACGTGCTTTATGAATCGGCATGGTCTATGCCTCCGACAGCGCACGCACATTGCTCAGAAGCTGCCCAAAGATGTAGAAGACAAGGTGATGAACTTTCACAAGTTCGTGATCGACTTAAGAAAGAGTCAGCGTAAACTCTTTTAATACTTTGAAGAAATGTGGTTTAAAAGTTAGCATAAACGTACTTTGATACTGAAATATGTTGTGATAAGTTTTGTGCGTTAGATTGTTCTTTGTTATGTATTTTAAATATGAATATTTATCATACAGTAAATAAAATAGTTGATGAAATTCCATTAAACGCTTGAACAACGAGTTTGGATTTATTCATTTATTTTCACTTTTCTATCTCTTCTATTTTTCTCCTTCTAATCTGAAATCGAAATATCGTATACGAAACCCAAAATTAGGTTTCTATTAATTTCCATTTTTTTCACTTTTCTCTCGTTACCTGCTTTCCTTCCTTCGTCTTATAAACGAGTCTAAACAGAATATCGACAATCTCTCAGGTGAAGTTGGGACCCGTCTTATAAGCGAATCGTCTTATAAACGAATAAAAACGGTATTACGTGAAAGTATGATTGTAAAGTAATTGGGTCAGTCTTAACGAATTTCATAAATGAAACGGGTTATTTTGAAGAAAGAAGACTGTAACTCGCGGCAATATTGTAAGTAAATTATAAAGAGAATAGTAACGTGATAGTATTCGATAAGATAGTTCGACTTGTCAACTGAATTTCTAAATTAATTGAACAGGTCCAAATGAAAGTTTTCAACAAGGAGAGAAATATATATATAGTGCTCATAATATTTCCATATACTGTTCCAAATATATATATTATTCTGAAAACAAGCACAGTGTGTGCTGTTCATTTGTCGCGAACAGGTCACACACCTATTGTAGAAGAATTATAAGCCCAATAACAAAACTATCTATTTATACTATCAGGAAGTATAAATAAAATACTTTTATATTAACATTGTCAGAGAATTTTAATATAAGTTCTGACAGCAAGTAAGAAGTTACGGTAAATTAATGAAAGCAAATATGAAAAGAGTGAAATTAGACTGCTGTATGATTGTCAGTTTAGCCACAGTGGGTGATAGCTAAAGTGGGTTTCACAATTTGTAGTGTAAAAACAGAGATAAACAATTTATACGATTTACGTATATAATTTTCTCCACAAGTGGGTTTTCTTATCATCACAGATTACATGATTTTTTAATGAAACCATGGTGATGTGACTGCAAGGAGACGTGTTTATGTTTAATACAGTAAACATGATTTCAGATTTACATTAACAACTACAGTACTACTCTAAACTGAATTAGTATTAATACTTATTGGGTTAGTCAAGTCATCTTAGTTTCAGTAATTTTACTATGTCCAGTGTAGTAACATTGTATATTTAATATGTTATTAATGGTTACTGCTTAATAAATAATGATATCAATTATAACAGCTGGTGTTATACCATATATATTCAATTAGTGTTAATGCAATGGCATTGATAATGATAATTAATTGTTTCTGCTTGTCTGGGTTGATAATCTGATAACTCAATGGGTATCTGGTTTGAAGCTTTGCTGTTGTAATAGGAATTTTTTTGCTTCTTTATTTGATGGATATGCTGTTAATTTTCATTTTATCAGTGGTCTAGTTATTTGCAAGTAATGCTCAAAGTTTTATGCTTTTTATATGAGTTGTGTCTGAACTTAATCCCCCTAAACAAATAATGATATTAAGGATAATAATCACAGACAATTTGTTCAATTAATATATTGCAAGCCATAATAGTTCATGCTGTATACCTTTTGATTTTTCAGAAAACATCCATATGAAGCAAAATCAACATAGTGGATAGCAATGACGAAAAATGAAGAAGGTAAGAGAAAAGGTGGCTCAGGTAATATCTGGATTAATTTTGAACTATGTGACACCTTTAACATCATTTGCAACAGGAGAAAGTCCTGAAGATATTCAGCCTGGTAAATATGAAGAGCAAACAGAAGAAGCATCTTCACAAGAGGATTCAACTTAGAGAGAGCAAGGATTTTGACTGTTTCTGTGTCTATTGCTTCCTGTGAAAGTATTTTTTTTAAATTGAAATTTATAAAAAATTTCTTTCACTCGACTATGAGTCATACAAGATTGACAAATGAGGCTTTACTTTAAATTGAACACGAATATACAAAAAAAGATAAATTTAGATGAGGTAATTAAACAGTTTGTAAAAATTAAAGCTCAAAAACAGAAACTGTGGATCCTCTCCTTTTACCTTTGGAGAAGAGGCTGGATTTGTCGTATTTTTTGTATAAAATAAAATGCAGTGTTACTTGTTTACTGAATATTTAATGATCTGCATTTTTCTTATTTCCAATTTGCTTAAGGCAGTCATGTACTGTTTAAAAATCTACTTCCAAACATAACACATTTTTCTCTGTGTTTAAATTATTTATGGTGGGTGGTGCCAAAGGAAGGATTTGCCCTGGGTGCCAAATACTTTAGAAACACCCCTGAGTGGGAATATAAGAAGTCAATATGAACTATTTAAGAAAGGTTTTAATGTATACAGTTTTATTTTATTATTATCAGCATTGTAATGCACAAACAAAATTGTTTCATCTGAAAATGCCTTTTAGGTCATAAATGTCACTATGAATGATCACTATTATTTTGCTTGTCTTAGTATTTTTATCTTTTTTCACTTTTTATATTTATTAATTCTTACAATATTATCTTTTTTAGTGCCCCCCAGTGGCACAATGGTATGTCTATAAACTCACACTGCTAAAAAGCTGGTTTCAATATCTGTAGTGGGCAGAACACAGACAGCCCTTTGTGTAGCTTTATGCTTAATTCCAAATAACCAAAATATTTTCTAGTACTTTAATATTATACTATAAAATAATATACTTCAGTAGCTATAATTTGATAAAAAATCTTTTGTCTGCAGACTAGCAGTTGGAAAACAATGATCTATAAACAAGACTTATTGATGAAGGGTTTCCACTTCACGTGCAAAGGACTTTATGCATATTTTCAAACTATTCTTGAGATCAGGTAAATCTACCAATAGCTTGATGCAAAGTAAATTCTAAACCACCTATGTTTGATGCAGGCATGTTAAGGGATCTCAATAAGAAGAAAAGGAATTGGGGAATGAAAGATAGGATGAGGAAGGGACCACAAAATGAAATGTTCCAAGATAACTGTTAGAACCCATTGATCATTAATGAAGGGAAGTCATCAAGGAAGAAACACCAATAGTCGAGCATTAACTGGGCTCAAACTCTCATGACAGTCACCAGTGCCAGTGGTGATGGGTGGCACTCCATCAAGAAAACTGACAAAAAGAAACATCAGTGATTGAAGGAACAGGGAAGGGTTGGGAGAGGAGTGCCACCCATCACCAATGGGCTCAAACTCTCAGGATAGTCACCAATGCCAGTGGTGATGGGTGGGACTCCATCAAGGAAACTGACAAAAAGAAATACCAGTGATTGAAGGAACAGGGAAGGGTTGGGAGAGGAGTAGGTGGCAAATTAGAGTCCAACAGAGACAAAAGGGCAACAAAAGTTGGGAGGGTAGAGCACCTTCAGACTGACCATATTGTCAAGGGCTGAAAGAAATACATGAAGCCTTAGAAAAGGAGAATGACATAAGATCCTGAGATATATGGAGGGTAAAAATGACTTAAAAAAAAAACTGAATCCAAAACTAGAAAGTCCTAACAACAAATAAATCACATATGTAAGGCCAGAGTAGAGGACAAAATACAAGAGAAACTGGAGAAAAGAAAGTGAAGGGTATGGGCAAAAATTCCTCAGGATATCTGTAGGGATCTTCTGAGAGCCAATGTGAGAAATAAAAATACCAGAGAATTGTGTGGGTAAGACTAAGAGCAGGTTTGGGAACTGCCCCCAAGGAGGTAAAAAAAACTACAGTTGCTGAATAAAAAACATATAGTCTGTCCAATGGTTAGAAAGGCCAAACTGATCAGAAATTGTCAGAGGACACAAAAACTAATCTTCACTTGGAAATGCAAGATTAACACAACAACAATAAGCCCAATATCAGGTGAGAGTGGAAACCAAAGGTAGGAAAATAGTACACGTGAAATGGTAGATAAGGTGAAAAAGAAATATATAACAGGAATAAAACAGCACCTGAGGTAAAAATTCCTAGAAGAATGAATTAGGCCCTGGAAAATCTCCAGAGAGGTGGAAGAAGACGAATAAATCCTCACCAGCCAACAAAGACTCGGCAGTTTCAGTAGGAATCGGGGAAGAAAATTTGGAAGCTGTAATATTTGACCCCCTGCTGCACCGCAGCAGACAAATCCATCGTTAGGTCACCCGCACCTGTGGTCCCTGAAAAATTCTAGTTGTTGTTGTGACCCTTAAATTGGTAAGATGTACACTGGAATGCACTGCATGGGAAACTTTTACAAACCTCGAATACAGAAATAAAGGAGCATGAATGAACTGAAAAATATGAAAAACCTGTTTGAACAAATTAAATCAAGTTTACAATGAACCACTTAATAAGGAAGACAAAGTCAAACACACAGCAATAAATACATAAAAAGGCATGTCAAAATTCAAATACTGTGAAACGAGAAGCATAGGGGAAGTTGTGTCACGTGAGTGTGACATGCTACTATTTGTTAAAGAATGATGCATCATAATTTGTACGAGACACACATTGGAATACAAACAAGAGGAGCGTGCAAGGAGGCTTGTGGCATGCACAAAGAAAAAGTTTGCTTATTGAGGGCGACACTATGAAGTAAGTCAGTACTGAATAAGAAAGGTTGTTTTATTCTTCTTTCTTCCATTGTAAATGTAGCATTGAAAGTTATTTTTGTGATGGGGAATAATGCTCTGTGATGATTAATTGTTACAAATTGTTTGTTTGTAGCTATGTACAAAGCTATACAACATGTTATCTGTGCTCTTCCCACCACAAATATCAAAACACAAAACAGTTTCTAGCATTGTAAGTCCACAGAGGAACCACTGTGCCATTAGGGGAGGGGGACTATTAATCACCGATAAAGATATGCTTCATTTTGTTTTTAGAGTAACTTTTCAAGAGTATATTTGATTGGTATTCAAAATTGATTTTGAAAGATTTATTTTTTGTTTTGTACTTTTCATGTTAATAACAAGTTTATTTTTCTATTTTATGTGTTTAACTCCATTGTATTAAGAGTTTATTTTTTACTTTTTCTAATTTATCAAACAACCATTTATCAGTGTTAAAATTATTTTCCTTCAATATGAAATAATACTGTGGCACTTTTTCGTTTTCTTTTCCATTGTGATTTCAATTATGTACATACCTTTGTTAGAAGGTTGTCACTGTTTAAAGGAGAAACAGAAATTTACCATATTCCTTGGCCAGTCCACTTATACATATTTATTGGATTTTAAAGTTAAGATTAATGATGACTTCAGGACAAGCCTGAAGTACCTTGGCAAGTGTGGTATACAAGTATACTATATGTTTTCTATCTTTTCATTTTAATATACAGGGTGTTCGGAAGGTCACTGTGCACTTATATATTTATTAACAGATATGTTTCAATATAGAATACAGGAGGTAAATATGAATGACAATTATAAACAATGTTGAAAGTGACCCCATTTGGCATCAACACAAGCCTGGATCCTTCTTATTTTGTTTCTAAACACTGCTATCAGTTGCTGGCTTGAAACAGACTGAATAAAATATGATTACAAAACTGCACAGTGACTTTCCAAACACCCTGTAGTACTTTGTCATTCTCTTGACTAGGTACCTGGTCTGCCTATGTTGAAAGTGTTTGCAGTGCTGTGTGAAAATGTTGACAGTTGTGTTCTCCATTGATAGGTCAGGTGATGCCTTGAGGTAATAACCTTTCTTATGTTTTAAAATGATTGATCAACAGTAGCATGTTTGACGAGTGTATCTTATCTTTCGAAAATAGCATTACAGAATTTGGAATATAATATAATGATACATTAGTGAGTTTGCTTTCTAAAACTCTCAGTCTGGTGTACAGGGTTTAACTTCTTTCTATAACTAGTAATATTTTGTTAAAGTTTAACCTGTAGCATTAACTAGCTCTTAATAAACTTTTTAACCAGTTGTTAAGAGAGTAAGTTATTTTGTAAAGGCTCTGTCCTTTATCCAATATACACATTATTTTGATTATTTATGAGTATAAATAAAGATTTGTACTTTATGTTATATCCAGTCTTTTTTTCTTTTCTTTTGTCTGAAATGCATTTGCTGAGAAATCTAGAATTACTTCATAGTACAAATTGTAATAGGTGACATAAAAAAATCAATGACTCATTTGAGATAAGTTACGATGTGTAACAGGTGTTATTCACCTAAATGGTCATATAGTGCAGGTTTTAGAATAAGTATACCTTGTCAGGCAATATACTCACCATTGAGCAGGATCTGTATATGCTAGAAAGGCCCCTGTAAAAAAGAAAAGTACAAAAAGAAAACATACTGACACATAGAGATGGCAACAGGAGACAGATGGTAATTGGTAGAGCAGGCCATATGATAAAGATAATATAAAGTAAATGTAAGGGATGAACTATATCTTCTAATGCATGATGGAATTGGGCAGCCAGAGACAAAATAGGGTGAAAGAATTGTTGGGAGGAGATTTTGAATAGATGACAATCAAAGAGAGACAGGAGAAGAATAAAGGCAGAATAATACAACTTGTAAGAATAATTGCAGAGATTTAACAAGAAATAGTAGAATTCTAATGAATAAACAAATGTGAGCTATATAACATTAAAACACTTGGACAGGACATAAGGGGCACTTCATATTGGATCAATAAGAAAGGTAAGAAATGGGAGTGAAGGGAAAATTGTCTTCATGTGCAGCCAATTTTTGGATAGAAAAGACTGTTCTGAGCAGATGATCACTTAGGTCTTGTGATATAATATGCAAAAAACACTAAGTGAATAAATCTTAATGGAGCAAGGGAAAGGTTTTTAAAAAGAAATGATATAAGGAACAGAAAGAAATATAAGGACATGATGACTTTTAAGTTCAAATTGCAGAGGGTACACAGGGGTGGTGAAGGTAAGAGAAATGAAAGTATATGGATCACCCTATAGGGAGCAGTGAAAACAAGGCAAAATGTGGTAAAATAGAAAGTGGCTGATGAGACCATGTAATAACAAGTAACAAAAGATAACAAAAGCCCCATGTTAAAAATCAGGTATGAAAAGAAGTCTGGTGCTTGAGAGTAAGATGGGATGGAGGAAAACCATGACAAGAAGATCACCGATAGTAGATACACCATTTATGCTGCTAAACTGACATGGAGGAAAAGCAAACAGAATATGAAATCAGGTAAGCAACCCAAAGGGAAAGTCTGGCCCGTCTGGCATGGGAGTGGGCAAAAGCCTTGTGTGAAGAATATTACTGGATACAGGTGGTGAGCCCCCAACCAGGTAGAATGGACTCCAGGGCTTGAGAATCTAAGAAAAGAAAAGAGGAATAGCTTCAAGCCTTGGTGAAGAAATCCTGGAGTTGAAGATGAGTAAGCATTTGAGAGAGTGAATAAAGCTAATCCAGAAACATAACAATATGGACACGTATATCTGGAGAAGAAGGAAAAATTAAACACTCCACAATATGAGAGACATGTAGTAAAAAATGGAAATAATAAAAAAGGAGAGATTAAGTAAAGAACAAACCTGTATTATAATATATACTAAAAGATTTGAAGGATAATCATTGTCATCATGGCTGGGTTCAGGAAGAGAAAAATATACTTAAGAGTGTATGGACAGTGAAGTGAGGCAAAAATGGTATCAAGAACTCCCAACACAATGAACTATGGTGTAACGTTTTCCACAGTCAACAAGCCTCCAGTAGTCACAAAAAATAAGGATCTGTATTAACAATACTACTAGAACCTTGGGAGGATGTAACAGTCCTATCAACACTGGACAATCCATGGTTGATGCAACAGTTTTCCAGATCAATTTTCTTTAGGTTATTTTAGAGATGATGTATCTTCAACTTGTTAGAACAAACTAAAAGGAAACCAAAGAAAGTTATCACTGCAAAATGGCAGTACAAATCTCATTAAATTGATTAAGTTTAAATTTAAAGAAATACAACCATTAAAAACAGTGCAAAGGATAAGAATGAAGTTAATTTTAAATGCAAGTGCCTATGGAGATTTACTGCACAGGAAAGATTTGTTTCTCTCCTAATGATGGAGAGGTGTTGTCATGCACTAGTGCAGTTTACATTTTAACATGTCTTAGATGGGAAATAGCTTAAGGCTAGGGGCATGAGCACAATCTTATAGACAGATATGTGAAGAACAGCTACTGTATGCAGAGCATGTTTATCATTTTGGAAATGAAGATTGCATAAGATAATTAAAAAAACGAAAGAGTCTGATGAGACTGAAATGTTTTAACCTGCAATTTGTAAGTATTGTAAAATGTCAATTGAGAATGTTTTCTTCTCCTGCTAGAAGATGTGTTTTAGATTGTATTCAATCTAAGAGGAGATGCTTGATAGTTTAAATATGCACGTCCAGTTGTATGTGTGTCGATACATATATACTGGTTTGTTATAACCTACAATGTATATATATATACATACATAAATATTTATATGATATAAACACGAATTGATAACGTTTACAAAGTGTGCATACAATGCAGGTAGGGTTTGTGAAATGTTATTTGCAAACACATGAATTCTAGGGGTTTATTTCAGGCAGTACTACATGTTTAAGTTTTCTTAGGAGATGAAAAAGCTTTTCAAGAATTCTATTTAATATGTACTTTACTGTTCCTCATTAATTGTTGTTAAATATATTCTTGCTATCTTCAGAACATAAAGAAATCTTTCAAGGAATGTTTCTGATCATTCTTCTTTCAGTTGTAGCATTTATTTATGTAGCAAATACCTCTGAGTTGTAGCAAACTTCAGATTATTTGTTCCAAAAACATAAATACAGTAAGTTTCTATAAAAACTGAAAATACTTTATTTACATACATTATAAAACTATTAAAATTTATCTGCTATTTTTTTACAATATCTTCTTTAATAGCTATCTCTTGTCAATATTCAACACCAAAGTTTTCAAAGTTACGGAAAACAACTGAGATTTCTAGGTGTACCTTGCCCATGGCAACTGTTCGAAAGCGATATCTATCAAGACCTGTGTAAACAGTATCTGGAGTACATAACTGCATTCCACCACCAAGAAAATATCGGAATATTTCTTCTTGAAGGGTACCCAGAGGCCGCCAGGTCACACACTCAAGCTGATAAAATCCAGGTGAAGTAGGAACGTGACACAGGCCATATCCCCAAAGTTCACAGCGGCTATGCTTATCCTGATGCCACACCTGAAAGTTGAATTTTGGCCATCCTATAGAGATTCCAAAATATTTTAACTATGCACATGACACAAACACAAGTATAAAAATATTTAAGTACAACATTTTTTAAAAACTTACTTACTCACACAATATTAAATTATGATAAACAATATTCAAAAGCTTTTTTTCACTTGACACCTTTAATTTACAAAGTAGATATTACCTGCATATGTACTCTTAGCTTCTACTACTCTAAAGAGGTGACTCTCTACCTTGCTGATAAAGTATAGAGCACTACTCTTGAACATATCTAAAACAACATTAATGTTGTGTCACCATAAAATCTTTCACAATTTAAAATAAAAAAACTTTATTTCTAATCCTAGTTTAATGTATGAATGCCTAATAGTAATGTTTTTTTCAAATAGGATGAGATTGTTTTCTTACATATTAACACATGGTTATTATTGTTTTTTTATGTACATCAAACTTTAAAATGCAAGAGATTCACAGTTTAACATTTCACTAATATTAATGTCAGTGAAGTTACCATTAAACAAGAATTTTTTACACCAGTTATTTCTTTATGTAACAAAGAATAACTGCTTACAATCATGTAAGCATAATTAACAAGAACTCATGCTAAACTAACTTTAAAGTTGTACATATAAAACAATCCACATGCACACATGATCCTAAAAAGTCAATTCATGATGTACAATAATTTGAAAATTATTGGTTTAAATACTAAAGCACCAAAAATGATAAACTAGATTATTTGTACACTCAGCTACAAAATGTTTATGTAAAAGTGGTTAATATTCAATTCTTAAAGTATTCTATAATATAATTTTGTCACCAAAAAACTGAAAGCATACATATCATCAATAAAACATTTGGAGTCAGAAGAATATCTTTCCAACTTCTGTTTTCATGATAGATTGAGAACAGATTGACCATAGGAGATATAAAGATTCTAGGACATCAAGTTAGTAAAAAATGTCAAATCTAAAATATAATACCCATGTGCAAAATCTCAGAACCCCTTTAGTATGTGTGCAAAGTTTCAGGTTACTAGGTTCTTTCCTCTTAGAGCTATAGTGATCACACCCACAGATGAGCTCTTTTATTATTATAAATTATTGTTAACTTTAGCATATGCAAACAATGTATGCACATAAAATAACTTATAATTAATTGTAAAAAACATCATATTTATTCATTATTTATTATACATAAATTAAGAGTAATCAAAATAGTCACCACAAATTTTGTTGCCTAGATGAGAAAGTCCATGTCAGAGACCAATACAGTACTACAGAAAGTGAAAGAGGCATGAAAGCCTTTGTACTAAAGGTCTCTGTGTCTCAAACAATATAAAAATATAGTCTGAGCCTGCACTGTATAGAAAGTGAGAAAGAACCCCAAGTGAATGAGTTACAGGGTGGGGTTTAAGACTGAATTTGAGAGCTGAACCAACTACTCCAAATGAAAAGATTCTCAAAGGAAAAAGGAGATCACAACATTGGAAACCACACTGGAAGAGGAAAGTAAAGGCCAAACATCCACACAAAAAAATGGAACAAGAGATATCAATAATGTAACATCTGAGTAAAACCTAATCAGACTCAGTGAAAAAAGACGTAGTTATAGCCAACTTGAAAGGAAAGACAAAACCAAAGAATCCTAAAGACAGACAAACCAACTGGGATGTGGAAAAAGCATCCAAAATCTCAATCTTGGTCATCCATTACTGAAAGAGTATCCACTGATAAACAATAAAATTGTCCAGCAGACACCAAGAAAAAACAAGTGGAAAAGACTGATAACTGACTGACTAACTACTATTTTTGTGGGAATATGAAAAAAGACAGAAGTGAAATGCCAAAATGAATTAAGAAATGTCACACGGTATTCAAAACGGAAGAAGCAAAGAGTAGAAAGATGGGAATAATTCCATAAGAAAGTACCTTAAGAACCCATTAGGGTATAACAAAAGGAATCCACCATAATACAAAATAGGAGAGAAAAAAACAAATTTACTGCAAGACCAGTGATAGCCAGTCTGCAAAGCTGGAGATCCTTAGATAGTACCAAGAAAGAACAGAGGGGTAACCACACACTACACTATATATGAAGAATAGTATCACATGGCCTATTGGTCACAAAGTCATGATATTACAGTGAGTAGAGATGATAAAATATCAGTTTTAGATGCAAAAGTATAATAATTGCCTAAAAAAAATATCACAAAGAAAGGGTGAGACAGAAGTCTTGTAAAGAAAAATAAGGGAGACAAATGGCATAAAATAAGGTAAGAAAGATGGACAACAACATAAAAATAAAGAAATAAGTTAGCCAAGAAAGAATTAAAGAAATTCATGAACAGCATGGGAAACGTGTTTGTATAAATTGCTACAGTACAGCTGATAAGGTCATGATGTAAAGCATGTAAAAGAAAATTCACATAAAAGTAGATTCACATAATGGAAGCTGATGCAACAAAGGAGCCAAACTAATTAATAAAAACTGGAAAAAATCAAAGACAGAACAGAAAACAGGTATGTGCATGTTGCCACAGTAAAGTTAATATAATAATGATATACAAAAGTGAAGCATGATCATGAATTAAGAAGTTGAGGAAAAGATAAAAACAGCAGATAGAGAGAGGGAAAAAAAGACACCAAAATGAAAAAAAAGTTCAGATAATGGAGTAAGAGAATAGAAAAGAAAAAAAAAGATAAATATCTGGAGAATCCAAGCAGTGAAGGGCAAAGGTTGGACAACCTAAATGTCACTGGGAAAAGGGAACTAGAAGCAATAACGGTGGTGAAATACATTATGAGATGGGGCAGGCTATGCTAAAGTAAGCAAAGTAGATGGTCAAGAGTCTTGAAACTAAGATCAGAAAGGAAACAATCACATAGTACATAATACCAGTAATATAACTAGTCATTAACTTCTTGTTGCATTACCATGTTGGATGACTCTTAAGGGATGTCAAAACCTCAGGTGATATCAGAGTTATAGGAACATGAATGCCTAATTCACACAATCTATAAAAATATATTGTTGTGGTGGTTCTCTTATTTTTATGTAGTTGAAAATATTGAGTCTTGTATGACAGTAGATTGTGTGTTTGTTTTTGAATTTTGCCGAAGGCTACACAAGGGCTATCTGTGCTAGCCATTCCTAATTTAGCAGTGTAAGACGAGAGTGAAGGCAGCTAGTCATCACCACCAAACGTCAACTCTTGGGCTACTCTTTTACCAACAAATAGTGGGATTGGCCGTAACATCATAATGCCCTCATGGCTGAAAAAGCGAGCATGTTTGGTGTGACAGGGACATGGCAGTAGTACATAGGTCTAATGACAAAGGCAAAGAGTATTTGGCAAAATCTTTATGTTGGTTTAAACAAAAGGAACAAACAATGGGATAAATTTCCCTAAGCACAAATTTGATAAAAAGAAAATCAAACTGAAAATAATTTGAATCAAAATTTTAAATGATAAATTCAAAATTACGTATAATTATTTTACACAAACATGAAAATTAGGGAAAAAGACTTCACTAAAGAGGGTAACAAATTTTAAAACAATTAATTAAACATTCCAATAATTCCCAAGAAAAATGTATCAAAAGCTTTGCAGTGCCAAGGAAAGAACGAACCTTCCTTCAAATTCTAGAGTTCATGGAAATTACTGTGCCTGGAAAATGTATTGTCCTCTTACTGGTGGTGAATTATAGCGTAATGATGATTACTTCATAGGCTAAGAAAATACACATTGACACAAGTAGAGGTGGAAACTTCAAATTTGTGGCATGTACATAAAATCTTTACAGCAATGTATGACATAATAACTGTCTGTTGTTCTGAGAGGCAAGCATTATTTCTAAAATGAAATTTTAATGATTTTCAGAAAGTATTTCACAACATAATTTTGGAAATTATAAACCATCAAAGAAAAACAACCTCAAATAATGGGATTTTTTAAGCCAAAATTATATACTAATTAGTAAGTTCACCTAATTTTCTTATAAACTGGTTGAGTGTTTCCACCACGTAGTTAAAAAAATGGAGAGATGATAATGATAAACTTACTCCATTAGATAAAGTTCAATGTACATGATGTGTATATTTCATGTCAAAGATGAAATTCATAGAAAAATGTCTTCCATCTGCTTAAGTCTTAACTTCATGAAATTCTAGGTTATTTTCATATTTCTTAATCTGTAGTTTACTGCTTCACTACAAATTTATGCAACATATTTAAACAGAACTACTGCAAAACATTTTTTGTTTGAGGTACAAAGTACGAGAAACCTCACACTGCAGACACTTTGACTTATTTTCAGTAATCTTCGAGGTCTACTTTTTGTTTTTTATTCTTTCCAAAACAAATAGATATTTAATTCTGAAATGCATAGCAATCTTGAGACAAAATCAAAAACATTTTCCTTGTATTGATATCACTTAATAAGAGGTTCTTTAAATTTATAGGATGTGCTAGAAACATTGTTTTACACAAGATAAGATACTTGGTGTATGAAAATGTTTTACATATCCATACCAAACAAGTTCCCACATGTTCAGTAGCTACATCCATTTCTGTATTGATCTCATGTCTTACTATTAGTATTCAACTAAGCTTATACAGTCTTTGTCTACTGTTTCAGAAATAACAGTTTTTCATCACAGTTTGGTGTAAACATTTTGACATACACTCAGTAATATAATTAACAGCTTTGTGCCATAAAAAACCACAAATAATCAAATACTTTAATTTTGTGTAAGTTATCTATATATTTACTTATCAAGTTTTATATTTATATTTCTACCTTATTTGTATGTTTATACAATGGTTGTTCTTTTTAAAGGACTAATAAACAAAGAGAGACTTATAATTGAGGATATGGGTTTCAATCCCCACGAGGGATAAAATGTGGACAGTCATATTGTGTAATGTTATGTGGAGAAACAGTGATAAAATAAAACATATTCAACAGTTGTAATGTTTAGTGAATGAAACTAAGGGTTTACCTAGTTGTATCTATATTTTCAAATTTAACAATGAAAGAACTATCAAATGTTTTTCATTAATAGAACAAAATATATATATAGTAACATGAATATTTTATATACAGTTGAATAATCTAATGTTATATATATCGGTGACTATTAAAAAAGTGGCAAACTGGAGTTTCTTGAAGGAATAGACAAACCTTTTATTCTACTTTGATACATTAAGAAGTTTTGTAAGAGAAAATGTGGTAAGTTCCACCAATATCACATATAATTTTCACAAAATAAGAGAAGGGTTGAAGACACAGTGGATAATGTAAATATGAGAACAAGTGACCAAGAGAAAATGCAGACAGTTTTATATAACATATCAAGATGCTGTTTATTATCCCAAAACAACAAAACAGAATATTCAAGACAAACACAAAATTAACAGGAGTATTTCTGAATATTTATTTTAAGACTGAGCCTGCTGAAAAATATGTAATTATTATGAAGTTTATAATGTATGCAGCTAAAGCTTAAAAGGCTTTACAATGATTTTAGTTGCTGTGTTATTAATAAATGTGGCAGAGCAAATTTACCCATAATATTCAAAATGTATGACAAAGTAAATTTAAACATATAAAACAACAATTGAGGAAGCTTCGAAGTTGGAGATGAGAGTAATACTATAAACATGACTGTGACATTAAAATGAAACACACAATAGCACACTCCGTTAATTTATATTGCTCACTTCTTGGTGACATGCATTGTATATAGAATAGTCTTACAGATAAAGTACATCAAAAACGTGTGTTTCTACATATATTTGCAGCTTAGGAAGGAATTTTAACAGCTTACAAGCTATTAAATAATGCAACCATAAACCTAATCACATGCAGTTTTTCACATGTCACAAATAACTTTCCAGTTCTTGGTTACAAGCTGTAGGATTTTACAAAGAGCATTTGTTCAAAATGTCATCCTCTTAAAATAAAAATATTAAAACTTAGTGACTGTTTCATCAAATCTTTTAAGTTCAATATGTTTTCTTGCCTACATGGTTAATTGTAAATTTATTTATAATCAGTCTTTATGGATTTCATATCAGAAATGGAAATATATCAAAGCACGGCAAAGCACATTTACTCACTAATATTAAAAATGTAAGCAAAGGAAAATTTAAACATAGTACATAAAATGATACACTTTGGTTGTAAGCTGTAGGAACTGAGAAAGAGAGCTAGTTTGAAACATTATTCTTGAAAATAAACAGAGAAAACAATTTAGCATTTTTTAACCTGTTTGTGAATTTCCACTAATTTGGTAATAATGATAAAAAAATGTATATATAGCTTATCAATTATTAAACATTGTATAATAATATCAGTAAGACTCTAACTGTGAATTGTGTATTTCAAGAATACAGACATAACTATCTAAATTAACAATCCATATATTGATTAGGCAATACTTTAATCAAGAGACTTGAATGCCATTAAATATTTTTTCTTCATAAATTACAAACTACTGTTCTAAATATAAAGTTACAGTTATTCCAGGTCAATTAGAAACATTTTCTTGAATTCTATACATTTTATCCAAACTTTATTTTAAGTCTAGAGTAATAAAAATAAATATCAAATGATACTTTAAAATATATTTCAAAATCACTGCTAAACATTTCCTTAAGATCAAACATTTTTCATTTTACATGTTTGAGCACAGCTCTCACATTAACATTATTATCCTTGCTTTACCATTCATCTTTATATTTATCAAATGTATTCACAATGTTGACACAACATGAAGTACAATACTTTTCAATCTGTATATAAATACATGGGATTAAAGCTATAAAAAGTTACTGTTTCTGAATTTTGTGAAAAACTACATGAGGGCAATCTGCACCAGCTGCCTCTAATTTAGCAGTGTAAACTAGAGGGAAGGTAGCTAGTCATCACTGCCCACCATCAGCTCTTGAGTTACTCTTTTACCAATGAATAGTGGACTTAACCATCACATAATAATGCCTCCATGGCTGAAAGGGCAAGCATGTGTGGTTTGACAGAGATTCAAACCTGCAATCCTCAGATTACAAGTTGAGAACTCTAACTACCTGGCAGTTATAAAAAGAGATGTCCTGTACATTTAACAGGTTTTGACTGGTAAACAATTTGAAAATTTAAACCAGATGAAACTTAATAGAAGAAACATGATATATCAAAATAACATAAGCAAAAATACATATTATAAAATCATATAGAAATAATTATTTTTAATCTTTTGGGTGTTTGGAATTTATACTGTAACAGAATGTGTTTGTGATTTTACAGCCCAAATATACTGAAGCCATTTGGAATAAGAGGAAAGAGCAATATACCAAGAAAATAATTACAATGGTTATGTGCATAAATATATTCCCTTCTATTTAATTTCAGGTATCCTTCACTAGCTACTGAAAAATTTTCTGATAATGGTCTGAGGCAGTAGTTCTTAGTTGCATGGAGGAAAGAAAAGTATTTCTGAAATTTTATAAAGTTTATATTACAATTTCTGAGGTTAACTTCTTTGTATGTAGCTCATCCATGAAGACTGATAACTCTGTTAGGAAGACAGTTTCAAAAGTGCTATACAAGTAAGTTATTTCAAGTTTTCTGTAGTTTTATGTGCTCATAGAATAAGTGAATAAAGGCTTTACCAGTAAAAGATGCCTGGGGTGAGAGGGTTAATATTTTGTCAGCTTACAGAAAAAAAAGTGTAAATATCTCAGTAAAACCTGAGTAATATCAATAAACTCATCATGACACACAGTGTATGGTAATTTTCAAATTTTTCAAACCAATATTCATAATCCAACCTTTTCAAACAGCTCAGTAGAATATTAAATGTAATTTTTCTCTTTAAAAAAAAAGACTAATATTTGTGAAAATGCCAAGTTACCTGGTGACTGTACAGGGTGGCCTGTAAGTCCCTACCCATCCATATATCTTATGTATCCAGTGTATCTGTGTGCTGTCCCTCATTTTTGCTGCATAATATTATGCGATGCCATATTCTGTGAGACATTTTCCTCAACATAGCAGGGGTTATTGTTCCAAATGCCACAGTAACAGCTGTCTTCAACTCATCATTAGTATTATAACGTTGTATAGACACAACATATGGATGGGTAGGGACTTACGGGCCACCCTGTACATTTTTACCTTTAAAATATTGGTTCAGTTTGATTGCTACGTTGTATAATATCCTAAACAATAATTATATCAATATTATTACTCTAATGCATTTTTATTATTTTGCATCATGTGACCAAACCAATTTGGCTTCTGTTTTCAGTTCTGTTTGGACAAATACATGGAAGTATTTTAATACTCATATATATGCAAAAACGCCTCGTTTGGGTTGAGAAAATATTTGACATAAAAGAGCAAACAACTTTTCGACCTTCTTTGGTCATCGTCAGGTTCACAAAGAAAGAAAGAGGTAACTGACCGGAAGCTGACCACATGTTTGGAATGGGTTGTGTAACTGAGTGTCGGAATGTAGAGGGCAGTGTTAGATGTTTGAATATATAATTTTATTTTATTATATTAATATAGGTATAAAGGCGTTCCTTTATATTGGTTTATTTTGGGTTTAACTTGTTGTATAAGTAAGGCTTCTTTAATTTTGCGTTTGTTTATGTTTGTTTCTTTATTTAGTATTTCTATGTAAAATATTTTCTCAAACCAAACGAGCTGTTTTTGCATATATATTTCTCTACAAGTGGGTTTTCTCAACATCGCTGATTATTTTAATACTCAAATCTTTTAATCAAATTGTACTATATCTGAATATTTTTATATTTCAGCTGGAGCTTATTACTCGGCCCAATCACAAAGAAAACTGGTATGCATATCCATAAAAGGTTATGACTGTACCCATACAAAAAAAAGCAAGAACTTGAAATTTTTTTAACAGGCTACTAAACATATTTATAAAATATTTTGTCAACTTCTCATAACATTCAAAGTGTGCTTGTAAAGCAAACAGCCAGTTAACAGTCACAGGAATGATGTTATAAATGCTTCCACCTGTTAAAATTGGAGCAATGTTTAAAATACAATTTCATGTTTCTCATTAACAGGGCCAGTTGTCTTCATTCTATATCATAACTGGTGTTTTGACATTTCCTGAATGGGTCATGCACATCAGACCTCTTCAACTCTTTGCTGGTTAGTGCTCTCTGATAATGTTGATTCATATAATCATGACTTTATATCAATTCCAATGAGTTATATATTTTCAAATGGCTCTTTTCAGTCATTGTCCATGAAAATATATGCTTGCAAGTTGAGTTTTTTGCATCATTAAAAATAAGCTTTAAACTTTGTCTTTTTGAAAGAGCTGATAATCCAATTGAACTAGCCAACTTCCAACAATGTACTTAAATTTTTGTATTATAGTGTTATTATGATTAATGCAACTATTCATACTACATATAAGAATATTATTGTCTTTGTTATTTCCAAGATATTAAAGAGCACAAATTAGAATCCTATTCAAAAACAAAGGGAAATTGATAGTTATTATCTTAAACCTTAATGAAGAACATCCAGATATACATAAAGCTGCTTAAAAATCTTTGAACTTTAATGGAATTAGGTTTCACGACATTTATCCAAGCCTGGTAGACATACTGCATCCTGACAAATAGCAAATTTTAAGAATAACCTGTACCTTGTTTGTCAGACTTCTAATATAATTAACTATGTTTTTCCAAACAATTAGATTTTTTTAAATGATTGCCAGATATCTTCTTCATAGTGTACTTGTTGCATAAAATTAATCATTTTTTTATCAAATTAGCAGTTACATATTAAAGTCTTTATTATCATGATGAATCCCTCTGCTCCGCTAAATACATGTGTAATGCACAAATATTAGTAATGCTCTTAATTGTATATTTCATTCACATATTTCACTGTCACTCAAGCCTTGAAACTGGAGCTATGAAGCAGATATGAAAGAAAGAAATTAAAGGAAACTTATGTATATAATAAATCTGGATTTCAATCACTGGTTTGTGAACCACTTTTGGTCTATGGGATTTCACAAAAAAAAATACAGCAGACAGAATATTCATGTGTAAATCATCAGTGTCTTTTATTATGGTGCATATCAGTGATGCACAATTGTATCAGGAAGCAGTAAACCAGTCCCTGATATAAAAAGTTGAGAAACTGCTAGAGAGTAAGCCATATTGTGTGAGCAATGATGATTCTATAATGAATAATTTAAGTTTAATTTCACACTTTTCGAAGGGGTAGTGGATAAAATAGAGAAGACAAGATACCAAGAGAAACTTTGTCACATGTTTCACATATTAGGAGAAACTCAGGATGTAAATATTACCTTATAGAATTAATAACTTAAAACTTGTGTACTATTAAAAAAGGGATTATTAGCTAAGATTTTATGCTGTACTAACTGGTATAACATTAAAAAAAAATAGTTTGATAAAATTTTGAATGTAAGACACTAAATTTTTGTGTCATGTACAGTAAAAGATGCTTGGGGTGAGAGGGTTAATATTGTTCTGCCAATTTAGAGAAAAAAAAATGTCTGTAAATATCTTGATATAACCTGAGCAATAAGCTCATCATGGAGCAGGGTAATTTTAAAATTTATTTGAATACCTAGCAAACAACAGTTGCTATATAACCATTGGCACCTAATCTTGCAAATGCAGCCTGTGGTTTATAACAGAGCCTTATAACCTACTGCATGCATACTACATAGGTGCATGCAGGCCGTGAATGTAATTTAATGTTTATATGTGGTAGGCATGACACAAGAACCAGAGCAGTTGCTAACTTATTATTGTAACTTTATTGATTTTGTGTATTATTTGTTTATGTATAGGGTTCCTGCCCTTTCAAATATAATACTGCTGACAGGAACACAATTTTTTTTTACCACTGGATGATTGATTTCAGCCATGTTATGCAAATGAATAAAATATTATACAAATGTCTAGGTTGTTTCCCAAAATAGAAATCTTTAAGCTGTAGTTTAAATAACAGCACCAGCTCAGTTTCGAGAATCAGAGCAGCAATCATGGTGATGGCTGATGGTAAGTGATGAATTATAACCAATACTGCGTGATTGCAAATTTTATAGATACTACAAATTTAGTAGCCATCCTTAGAGCTGACTATAAGGAATGGCAAGTATTATGCAAGAAATAAAATAAAGTACAAACAAATCATACTGATGCAACTCAAAAGAATAAGGAAACAAATGGAACAAAAATAAACTATGTAACAAATAGACTTGTTCCATAAATTCCCTTTATCACTGCAGTGGATAGCATATGTTTTTCTATTCACCTTTTTATGACAATAACCACAAGTTAATTCAAAATCATTCTGCATTTCATCCACAAGGTAGAAAGCTAATGAGAGTCAACAATAGTGATAACTACAGTACCCACTTTAAAGAGTTCATAAACCATTACCTTCATTATACATATTTATTGTTGAATGAAATAAGTTGAATTTGTACAAAAGTGAAACATACCTTTCCATTCTCTTATTTCTTGATAGGTTTGATCTTAACCACAATTTCAGAGGATTTGTCATATGGATTAATCCTATACATGTTAAGCTATACCCACTAATGTTTACTATACTTTGAAATTTACTCCACCTTTCTTCACGAAATTTAGTACGCTTTTAATAATCATTACTAGTACATGTAAAAAGTCAGGTTTTTTAAACAAATTATTTTTACTGAATATTTACTCAAATATTCTAAAGGCTTAACTGAGTCAGTCTGAATGAAAGGTAATCTTCATACTAAGAATAAAACTACTTACTTTTATCTTAAAGTTTATTTGCAGAATGATTTGCTCTCTTACAGCTTCCTAAATAAACTTTATGTTTTTCCCCACTAAAACTTTTATTTCATTTCTTACTTCCCCTACACTGACAAACAATGAAGTGAAATCATCAATTTATGGTGAAAAGTTGAAAATTATGAAAGAAAATGAATATATTTTTTTTAATTTACAATGACTGCATCATTGATTAGAAAAGTTAATATTTTCCTAAATTGAAAAGGTTATTCTAATAATGTTTACCTCCCTTACATTTACAGTTGTTTCTGGAATGCCATTGTTTCTCCTTTTGCCCATCTAAGCATTCATCTGATTTTCTTTCTTTTGCTCCAGTTTCTGATAAATCCACATACAATGTGCCCTCTGTCCTGGTATTGTATACAAGTAATTCATTCACATAATCTTATATAACTTTTTCTACACTGACTCCATCCCAGTCTGTAACACTGGTTTTTAGTGTAGAGAAGGGCAGGACACTGTCGGCAGAAGTAAATATGATTGGAAATACATTTTCAATCTAGGAAAATATTATTTTCCAATATATACATACTTCTACCAATTACAGATATAATCCACACTAAAAAGATGGAGAGGATATTACTCATACAGAAAGCATCTGCATAAATCATGGTTGTATCAACAGATGATTGGTACAGTAATGGGGAAATCTCACAACATGCAGAACAAGTATGCTCTATACTCTGAACTTAATTTCTGTATTGCAGATGGAACTGCACACAAATGATCATCACCACAGGCCAGACCCAAACAGACAGCTAAGATGTCACTACTTTGGGTTGGAATTAAGAGGTCTTGGTCCCTCACTGGTGGCCACAGCAATTGAACTACAACATTATATATACATATATAAGTGAATCCACATCATAGCCATAATGGTGTGTTCTGAGCTACCAGAATCATGTAAGCAACACTAAAATGGGCAAACAAACCCCTTCTCCTCCACCTGAAAGACAACACTGTAGACTTGGAATGACAGGATTGTGTATGCCTCACTCAACCACAGAAAAGAGAGCTCAGCAGGTCTTGAATTGTGAACATTAATTTTCACTCTCAACCCATATGGTCAAGGTACATTCCACTTACCCTCAGAATTACTGGAAGGATGGGGGACAATTGTGTTCAATCAAGGGCCCAGGACAGGAGCACTCTGCATTCAGAATTATGAGGATACAGTGGACCCTCTTCCATGAACAATATACTGATTCCATATTTATCAAACAGAAGGGCCATGCAAACTCCAAACAGGTAGTTGAGCATCAGTCTTAACCAACATTAAAAACAGGCTCCATACAGGCTAGTACTACTCCTATCAACATCATTGAAAAACATCCAGTGACCCACTGGATATGGGTCACTGCTGCACTGAGAAGCCTTGAAAAGCAGTGTTCTGGAATCAATGCAACAGGTGAACCAAGTTCCATAAATTTTTACAACCAAACCAATCTCTCTTCATTCAATCAGATGAATAGAAGGAACAAGCAGCATCCCCTTATGCTTTATTCATGACAGTCCATCATAGTATAATAATACCACCTGGTCACTTCTGCATGGTATTTTGGAATATTTCATTTCTACACAGCCTGTTGCAACCTGTATAAAGTAAAATGAATTAACAGTTGCTTGTGTGGATGTGATCTGATGAAAGCACACCTGCCTGGATACATTCACCACAAAGTGGGATTCTATTAAAACAAGTTCTGGGGCCCTGAAAGGTGGCAAAGAAATAATTCATCCTTCTATATAATCTAGGTGAAATAGTTAAAGTGTATATATAGGGTAGGTAAAAACCCTCAGGTGAAGAGACTGCCAGGTCAAACAAAAAATATGAGATAAAAGTACCGGGGAGCTCACATACCAAATAGCAGAAGAACCTTCAGCAAGCAATGTGATCAGGATAATAGGGACATAGAAAACTGACAAATCTGATTATACCTGACTTGCAGAAGAATCTTCATCCCAAAAGAAAATTCATTGTCTGGCATCTCTAAAGGCATTTGAGCAGGCAACAAAACCTTCAAGATTCTCACTGAATATGAGTATGATCAAAATCTGATTGAACACAGATGTGAGAAACAATGATCAGATGATCAGTGATGTCGAGAAAACCCATTTGTAGAGAAAAATATATATGTCAAAATGAGCCATTTTTACATATATAATGGTCAGATGAATAAGTGAAAATAACTTTAAACCCTTTTCTGGCTGACAGTGTCACAGATAAGAAGAACTGGTCAGAGGATGTAAAAAGAATGAGAAACCAATCTATAAGTCAGCAGCCACAAAACATAAACTTTCAGTTAGAGGGGATACATAGCATATAAAAGTCAAGGCACAAACAGGTGTTGAGAAAGATCCTGTACTATAATCTTAATATAACTGTTAGATAACTGGAATAATCACGAGGGATTAAGGACCCAAAGCTACTTGAGGAATCCATAGTGTACTAGGGACTCAAAAATTAAGTACTTATGATAATCAAGTGGTGGTCAATAAGGCCACCTTAAATGGAGAGATTGTGGAAGATACAAATTAAGGACCCAATGCTACTTGAGGAATCCATAGTGTACTAGGGACTCAAAAATTAAGTACTTATGATAATCAAGTGGTGGTCAATAAGGCCACCTTAAATGGAGAGATTGTGGAAGATACAAAAACCTCTGCCAAAGAACCAGATCAAAAATGATTTATGGTTGACACTTCTGCCAAAATAGGTTCAACCTCCTCTCAATACACCATTGCCAATATGCATATCATTTCCATTGACAACTGTTCACCACAGAGAACTGACTAATTAATCCTGTTCAAGAGCCTGCAGTCCATGATTATGATTACCACATGTCCACAAATCCTCAGATCCAAGGTATACAACAGTAAGTGATGCTTCTGGTGATTTGATCAAGTAGTGGAACCCTTGAATATAGACCTATTTTGGGTACTAATATCCTGAGGGATAAATTATCAAAAGTACCATTACTTGCAGACTGAGATCCAGTTGGTTTTGATCTAATAAATGTGCTCACCCTGTAAGGTCGGAGCTTTGTTGCATGTATTAGCTTTAGAATTACCACATGGAGGAATATAGAAGCTGAAAAACTGAACCAACTGGCAAGGTAACAAGAGATCCAGCTAGTCACCAATGAAAGTTTTTATCCAGAGAGTCTTCCAACAAAGTGAAGTGAAACTGAAACAAAATGTTGGATTTCAGAATTGAAAGATTATAGGCTTAGCCCTCACCCTCAGGGAACGTAGATTTACTCAGGTTAACTATAAACTCCACCTTAGAACCACAAAACTGAGGAGCAGAAGTACTGCTGGAAAGTCAGAAAATGCTTCCCACTGACAGTGATAGGTTAAAATTACAAAGTTCCAACAACTAATTAGAGAAGTCTAAACTGTCCCTTCACATAACCTGCTAGCATGAACTACAATATCTATGGATAGGGAGAAAAACTAAAAATTTTCTTGCAAACCTTTCAGTCACGTAGTAAGGAAAAGGTTCAAAAGTAACTGGGGAAAAGCCATAAACATCACATTCTCTAAGAACCAACATAAGAAACCAAATCAAAATAGCCTTATTTTTTTGTTTTATTTTTCCTTTAAAGACTGTGTTGATTACCATTGATTAGAACAACATTTTAGGGAGATAAATTTATTTTGTTAGAGCAAAGCAATATTGCTCATCCACCACATCAACTCAAGGAACTACAGCATTACAAGGTCATAGGTACATCACTGTCACACGGGAGAACTGAAAAGCTGTAAAACTTTCTTCCCTAGACAGGTAAAGGAAGAAACCCTGACAGTTAAATAATAGCTGTAAGTGGAAGTGGGGGTACATATGTATGGAATTCTGAAGTATACTTATCTTAGCAGTTTCAACTGATAATCTTTTCACATTAGTTTGTTGTTAATTTTATACCTTGTATGGAGAGGTAATCCTCATGCCAAAAGCAATAAATCACTGCAAGAGGTTACTAACTGTTTCCTGTAGAACTGACATACACACAGCAAGTTACTGTCATGTTCTCTATTTCAGAAACTGCTCCAGTTCTTGAAATTTTAGGTGGTTTATTCTGAGGAAGTATTGATAGGCTTAGCTGAGATTTTTTTTACTTTTTTACATTTTATTTACTTTTGTTAAAAACATATACACTGTCTTGCAAAAGTATCCACCCCTATTAATAATGGCATATTTTAATTAAATGCAAGTAATGTAAACAATATTTTTAATGTACTTGTTTTTATTAACAACTGTAGTAATCAAACTTAATATTGTTATGTGCAAAAAGGGTTGAATGCCAGCAAAACCTGCAAGGAAAATATACAAGTTGAAATTTGCTGATTACATAAGTATTAAGCCTTTTAAGTTAGTACTTGATGGAAGCACCTTTTGCAGCAATTACAGCAATGATTCTCTTTGGATATTTCTCTGCCATCTCTCCACAATGGTGTAGTGTAATTTTTGGCAATTCTTCCAGGCAAAACTGCTTCAATTCTGAAAAGTTGATTGGTGTTGTTGTTGAATTGAAATCTTCAAATTTCACCATTAATTTTTCATTGGATTCAATCAGGATATTCACTTTCTTCTTTTCAAACCACTTTAGTGTATCTTTGACGTTGTGCTTCAGGCCATTGTCCTGTTTAAATGTGAATTTTCAACTCACTTTTAGATTCTTGGTTGATTCAAGTAGGTTTTCCTCTTGGATTTGCCACTTGCCCATATAGGCCAGTTGTGTGAAGATACTGGGATATTCTCAATGCATGAACACTGACTCTCATCTCAGACACAGAATCTTACAAAAATTTTATTAAAGTCACTATTGGCTTCACAGTGGTATCTCTAACCAGTTTCTTGTTTGCCCAGCTCTTTTGTTTGGAAGGGCAACCTGATCTGGGTAGTAACTGGATGGTATGAATCACATTTCACTTTTTCTCGTCCTTGGTCTTCATGGCTGGTTTGTTATATCACTATGTGAGTTGTGGCTTGAACAGATGCATTTACTCTGAAATCAAGTTAAACCACTTTGATTACTCATAGACAGAGACCATTATACTCATATTGTGACCTTTCAAACTAACCTTTTGCACCTGAACTGATTTAAGGTTGCTGTAGGATAGGGGTTAAACACGTAGGCAATTCAGAATATTATAACTTTCTTTGCAAACCTAATTTACATGTTTTTTGTTTTTTTTAGCTTTCTCAGTTTGGAAGAGATTGTGTAGATACTAAATATAAAGTCTCATTTCAAAGTTTCATAATTGTAAACTCAGATAAAAAGAAAATATGAAAACTTTGCAAGAGATAAATACTTTTGCAAAGCACTGTGCATGAAAACAAGGATTAGTTGTACTTATTGCTACTCAAGCTTGTTTGTTCAAGTAAAAATTTAAGGGATTCTTTCAAAGATCTTGTTAAGTCAATAAAAACGATTCATGTAACTTTCAAATATTCATTAAAAAAAGAATATATTAGTCATTGGAACAGAAAGCCACAAAACTACTATAATTTACATAGCTTTCTGAGTAAACTATAAATACACCAAAAATTATTTTAGCATTCAAAGAAGCAAAATACAATCAACTACAAACCAAATAATTCTGTTTACTGATAATTTACAGCATCAAATCTAAAGAATCATGTAAGCTTGATTAGCAAGCAATCTTGTTAGTCAGAAAGAGAAAAGCAGAGAGTTTTCTGATGGGCTTGACAAATTATTCATATCTCAACATAATAAGAATGTACGTGGTTCAAGTTTATATTGTAAAGTCAGTTACTTAGCAAAGACTTTATGATTTCGTTCTAAAACTGACTGAAACTGACTATTTTTGACTGAATACTATGGAGATATAGCACAAATTAATGACTATATAAGGCAAGAAGGAATTTCAGTTTTAACAAGAACAAGTGTGATGAAAAGCAAAATTCCAGGGCAGATATACCAAAAAGGAAACATACGATTCACTTCCTCACTATAAAACAGATGCTATTAATTCAACCAGTTAAAAGATGTTTAGTATTATGACACAGTTGTCAATGGAAGGATGAGACATTATACACCATTGCCAGAGAAGATGTTTGGAGGTGAAGACACAATAAAATCATGAAAGGAAATATGAACTCTAGAAAGTGAATGTTTATACTATAAGAACACATTCAGGTCAAAAATCAAATTACTAATTTGTTATAAGTGAAATGTTGCATACATGACAAAACCACATTCATGTTTCTAATTATGAATAACTTGTGCTCCTAATTGGCTGAAAACTGCAGTGGCCAATTTTTGATGTCAGATAATTATTAATTTGAACTCTAGAAAGTGGATGTTTATGCTACAATAACACATTCAGGTCAGAAATCAAATTACCTGTAATCTAGACATGTCTAGGAAATATAGTTGCTGCACTAAAGAAGACATAACAAATTTAAAATAATAAAACCAAGAAGCTTTAGTCACATGTGCAAAATGAAAAACCATGGTGACATATCATAAACATCTACTTTCTAGAGTTCAAATTAATAATTATCTAACATCAAAAATTGGCCTCTGCAGTTTTCAGCCAATTAGGAGCACAAGCTTGAATAGCAATAAGTACTACTAATCCTTGTTTTCATGCACAGTGCTTTGCAAAAGTATTTATCTCTTGCAAAGTTTTCATATTTTCTTTTTATCTGAGTTTACAATTATGAAACTTTGAAATGGGACTTTATATTTAGTATCTACACAATCTATTCCAAACTGAGAAAGCTAAAAAAACCAAAAAAACATGTAAATTAGGTTTGCAAAGAAAGTTATAATATTCTGAATTGCCTAAGTGTTTAACCCCTATCCTACAGCAACCTTAAATCAGTTCAGGTGCAAAAGGTTAGTTTGAAAGGTCACAATATGAGTATAATGGTCTCTGTCTGTGAGTGATCAAAGTGGTTTAACTTGATTTCAGAGTAAATGCATCTGTTCAAGCCACAACTCACATTGTGATATAACAAACCAGCCATGAAGACCAAGGATCTCTCCAAACAAGTCAGGAGTAAAGTGGTAGAGAAGCACATATAAGGAGAATGTTAAAATTTCAAAATCATCATACTGAAATGAAGAGCTAATCGGTAAACACGTAATCAGTAAATTTAGTCATTTATGTACAAGCACTAGCGTTGTCAACATCTCCTGTGTTACATTGGGTATAAACATGGCAAAGGCTAAAAAGTTGACAGAGTTTGAACATGGCAGAATTGTCAAGTTGCAAAAGCAAGGTCTCTCTCAATGTGCCATTGCTGGTGAGATTGGGCATAGTAAAACTGCCATTGCAAATTTCTTAAAAGACCCTGAGGGATACGGAACAAGAATTTCAAGTGGTTGGACCACTTGAAAATTTCGTCGGCATTGAGCAGGAGGATTTGACGGGTTGTTCGGCAAGACACCATCCAATCATCGAACCAAATTAAGGCCCTTATGGATGCAGAATGCAGCTCAAGAACAATAATATGGCATCTATGAGAGAAAAGCTTTAAAAACTGTAAACATCTTCAAATGCCATGAAACGGCTCAGTTAAACTTTGTTGAGAAGCACCAAACATAGAACATAGAAAAGTGGATGAAGGTTTTCTTCTCTGATGAGAAAAAATTTAACTTGGATAGACCAGATGGCTTCTAACGTTATTGGCACGATATGGATATCTCACTGAAGACATTTTATGCACAACAAAGTGGAGGAGGTTCCATCATGATCTGGGGTGCTTTCTTCTTCCATGGAACAATGGAGCTTCAGGTTATACAGGGGCATTAAACAGTAGTTAGCTATGTTAGCACATTGGAGAGAGCATCCTTATTGACTGAAGGCCCTCGCTTGTGTGGAAATGACTGGATCTTTCAGTAGGACAATGCTGCAATCCAAAATGCCCACAGGACAAAGGACTTTTTCATGGTGAATAACGTGAATTTTTTGGACTATCCGGCATGCTTGCCCGAACTGAACCCCACTGAAAATGTTTGGGGGTGGATGGCAAGGGAAGTGTGTAGAAATGGATGTCAATTCCAAACAGTGTATGATCTGATCTTCGTGAAACCATCTTAACCACTTAGAATAACATTCCAGCTAGCCTTCTGCAAACGTTTATATCAACTATGCCAAAGCAAATGTTTGAAATTATTTGCATTGATGGTCATGCAACTCACTACTGAGACCTCTTGTTGGGTGTTTCTTACCCTGTTTAGGACTTCCTTTTGGTGTGGCCTTAAACTTTTGACCAGCTAGTATTTAGGCAAATTTTATAGTGTTCACATTTTCCCCATTAAATGCTAAAAAAGTTTTTTATTTTTATTTTTCCTTTTCTTATTTTCACCTTTCGAAGCTCTACTCAAATAAGTGGTTGAGTCTAACAATGCAAAATGCATATTTTTTCTTTATGTTCATTGGCCTTAAGATTTTGGCCAGAAGTGTATCTACATAGTCTAGTAGTGTTGTACTTTTCTATCATGTCATAAGAGCTAAAGAGAATTGAATTAGTTGATAAATTTCTAAATGTGGTTGAGCTATGGATGAAAACATTATATGTGAATGTTACAATAAATAAACATGTTTTTTATGTTACTTCAATATCCAAGTGCATTCATTATTCTTTATGTAATTTTCCTTTTGTTTGTGAATTGTGAGTCTAACCCATGACTGTTTAAATATTCTGAAATAAAATAAAATAATATATAATAGGTGAAAACCTGCAATGAATGATAAAACCATATTACTGTTTGTAATTATGTATAATTTGTGTTCCTAGTTGGTTATAAAATGAAGAGGTCAATTTTTCATGTTAGAAAGTTCTTAAATAGATAAATCAGAGCTTAAACACATTATTTTACAAAGAAAAATTAAGAATGAGAATTTGAAACTTAGATGATATGAAAATCTGAATTATAAATTATGTTTTTGTGCCAAATTTATGTAATGTTCACTGTAAAAGATCATGACATGCACCAAAGAGTTACATATGAATGCAAAGGGTTAATTATAAATCTATTAAGTGCACCTTTATGAGATATCAAATACTTACCCTGAAGACCTCTAGTTGTTAAATGAATGTCAATTGGATGGCACCAATAAGCAGTATTTTCATTATAAGGAATATCCACTTGAGTCTGCCCTTCTCTAGCACCTTCTAATACCTGCCACCCTCCACCTAGAGGAAAATAAATAATTAGTTTACTATTACGTGATTCCCATAAACATTACACTGTTAGAGTACATTTACCATTATAATAATAGTACATATCAAAATAAATTTAAAACAGTTTCTTGAAAATCATCAATGCATTACAGTTCTGTTAACATTATAACAAATATCCTAAATTTCTATAAATTTACTTTTCAAGCAGTAAAACCCAAATTAAATTTACTAGTGATGTAATGTACTTGCATGTATACATGTCATGTGAGCCTTACACTTCTTGATATGGACACACACCTAATATTATAATCTTTACAGCTACCCATCTATCATTTGTAATAACATGACTCTTTAAAAATAATATTCATTATTAAAGAGGTCAACATTTGCAAGAAATAACAATGTTTCCACCATGCAATCAGGTCATTCCATGTCAAATCATCCAGGGGGCTGCAGGTGACCTCCATAGAATGCCTTGAAAAAATTCACATGTGCTCATCTACCCATATAATGAAAAATTGCCAAAGATTAGATCAATATCTCTAATAGTTTCTGATTTACAGCCCTGTAAAATTTAGTTAATTTTTTTTTTGTTATTTTTGGCGAATTCATTTTTGGACAACTTTGGCTGCTTAAAGCTGCAAGAGTAATGGTGGTAGAAGGCTGAAATTTGCTACACTGACTGAATTAATCTCATAGAATTCAAAAATGGTCTCAAACCAAGTTTATCTCTCTTAGGATTTGCATAGTGAGGTTGTAAAATCACCTGAAAACCCAAAATTGTAAAAAACATTGGTTTATTTAATAAGCCATAGCCCTAAGATGTAATATGAAACAAAGCTGAATTTTTTTTCCAAATATCCTATAACATATTGGTTGATAAATCAGCAATTGTTGTAATTAAAAAGTCTGTTAGATCTCCTGTAAAAATATTAAGCTGCTTGCAACTTTTTACGATTTAGCTAAAAATAGCCCTACTTCAGGCCACAGTTTGACCATGTCACCAGTTATTCAGCCTTTTCAGATTTTTACCATATATTCTTACATCTCTGAATATGATCTACAAAAAAACCAAGGTGTTCAAACTACTTTTTGAGTTATAATTTTTTAAAGTATCCTCTGACCATATGTTTTTTACTTGAAAAAAACTTTTATTTACTGTGTGCAAATATATCCATACAATTTATGAATCTCATTGAAATATTCGAATCAGCCTTTACCATATATTCTTACATCTCTGAACATGATCTCAAGATATCAGTGTTGTTAGCATGTGTGTTCTGTCAGATTGTCTGAAACATGACACAGTAGCTGTTCATGCTTTCATTATCACAGTACTAAGCCATGTTAAACAGAAACATCCAAACACAGAAAAGATAATTTATTTCAACGATGGTGCAGCTTCACAATTCAAGAATTTTAAAAATTTTACAAATCCTTGCTACCATTTTGAAGATCATCAGTTATCCACTGAATGGCATTTTTTTGCCACCAGTCATGGGAAAAGTCCATGCGATGGAGTTGGGGGTACAGTGAAGAGGCTGGTGGCTCGTGCAAGCCTTCAATTGCCTATAAATAATCAAATTATAAGTGTCTCTGATATGTACCATTGGGCAAAGGATCACATTCAGGGCATTCAGTTCTTTCTTGTCAATCAGGAATCAGTGCTGCAGAATTGTGTAAAGTTTGATCTACTTGAGTGCTATGAAAAATGCAAAACTGAGGGGGTGACCTGGAAAATTTTCCAAAATCTGGATGATTTGACATGGAATGACCCAATCACAACTCATTTGGTGCCAAAAAAAATCATAAAAAACACAGAAAAACCATGTAAATTACAACTTGGATCCTCCAAGAAGGTATCTTTGTACCAAATCCCACATGTGTATGAATGGTTCACAGAAAACTACAAATTGTACTTTCTTTACTCAAAAATTCAGTAAAAGACAAAAATTCCAAAATTGGATCTCTGGGAACTCTGTTAGTATCTTTATATTAAATTTTATGTAAGCTGGTCAGAATAAGACTAAGTGGCTTTTTTTTTGTGGCTTTTATAAATTCATTATTTTTATAAAATCCTTTAGCTCATATAACAAAATTTTTAATGGCACATTAAATAAATATTTTAAAGGATGGACTACAATAACATGAATTACAGACTCATTACATTGCTTTTAATCACAGTATCCAATTTCATGATATTACATAACTGGTAATAACTGTTTTTGTGATAAAAATATCATTTACCTCACAACCAAAAATATTTTTTGGCAAGAGATAAAACTGATACACTTTATAAGTGTGCTTATGTCCTAGTATAAGTGAAACATAGTGTAGAATTTATAATAGCACAGAAACTATACCATATATAGATAGAGCTGGGTGAATTAATGAATTACTTATGAGTAGTTATTACAAATTTTATTTTAAGTTCTATTGACGTAGTACCACATATAGCTTAATTTTTTGATAGGTGACATTTTGAGCTACTGCACTTCTTCAGATCCATATGTGAACTATTACAGATTTGAAAGAGACATTGTGAATCATACAAAACATTATAATATTTTAACAATACTATACAGGTCTGTGATCTTGTACAATTGTAATAAAAAAGATAACAACATTGCAACATTATAAAAGTCTTTTAAAACTATATAAAAGTAGGATATAATAGATAGAACTAAAAATAATGTGATAAATTACACTACGTAACACAAATTTTGTTCCTGGATAGCATGTGTTATTTCTTAATTGCTTATGTTGTAGAAGTACAGAAAATGGCCATTTTCTGTGTAAAAACGGACAAATTTGCACATTTTCATTTACATAAGGTCTGAATAAAACAACATATGAGTCAAGATTTACATGTATTTGTACTAAAGTTATACAAAAATGAACAAAAATGTTTAGAAGTGAGTAGTTTCTAAATATTTGCAATTGTAATGTAAATAACTTTCACATATCAGCCCCCAATTATTGTCTCCCATTATGTTTTCGTTATATGCTCCCAGGTCACAAAAGTAAAGTTTGAAGAGAAAAATAGCTCTTTTCCATTTACTTTAGGCATAAGCAATTGGGAAATAACACTTTCTGCCCAGGAACAAGAAAAAGTAAAAATTTTGTTACATAGTGTTACCTGATCATATGAACATACAACACTGATAAAAGTTTTAATTTAAGAACATAAAAGCAATAATTTAAACTCCATACCTTCCTACTAAAATCTATTTCTATTAGGAATAATGGTGAAAAGGATACTTTTATTCAAAGTGTTTTAAACAGTTATAAGGTATGCAGTCATACCAACTGTATTTTTAGTTATTTTAGAGTTTAAGAATATATAAAATATCTAACATTTAAATAGAATGTAACAAGCCATGTTTTATGAGATGCAAGTGTCATAAACAATATTAATTTGATACAAATGAACCAATAAAGTCTAGAGGCATTGTTCAAGTGTCTAAAAAAAACAACAACAGCACTAACCTACCATAGCAATTTTTAATTGTTTTATTAGCTTAGAAATCACTTACTGTTTGAGGCATTAACTGTATTACTGTAGACTCAAAATATTCTGATATCAGCAAAACGTAATTGAGCTACTATAGAAATTAATATTGAATGAAAACTATTTTTTTAGATGATATATGGTAGTGTAAGAATGTGTACCTGCTTTATTGTTAGTTTCTGAAAGAACCATAATAACATAAGACTGAAGTATTTCCTTATAAAATTAAGAACTAACTTATAGAATAAAGCGGTTTAATTAAATTTTGAATATAACTGTCTTAAAAGGTTTTAACATGCATAGAAAAGGGACAACTGTATGGAAATAATTAAAAAATACAATAATTAATTTCTGAAGAATTTGGTGGTGTGTCTTCCTGAACTCCTCCCCTAGATCCATGCCTGCTTAAACAACATTAGAGAACACTGTTATTAACTTTTGAGAAAACAGAGACGATCTGCAACCCCGTATCCCTTTTGAAACTCCCATTCCTACTTACATAACATTAAAAAAATGATGGGATGGGATACAGACTCTCTAGATCTCTCCACTAAATCCACGCCTGTTAATATAACATTAAGGAACACAGTTACCCAATCAAAATACAAGGTGGTATGTCATAGAGAAAACAATCTATAGGACACACTGTGTCTTATTCAAAGGAATGATAATTTAGCAATTCCCTACGTTCTGTAGCTTGGAAGGTCCTAATCCAAATTATCATGTATTTTTAATGGATGTGCTACTACTGGACCCCTACTTCACATACCAAATTTCAACATAATTCATAAATAAATACAATATATATTCAAAAATTTTTAATATTAATGGAATTTCTAACTTTTTAAAATCTTTTTTTTCACAACAAAGGAATGGTAAGTAATTTGACAAATAACAAACATACTTAACTTTTATGAATCTTCATTCAAATTTAGTATGCTGATAAATCTTTAGAACCTAAAATTAGGTGTCAATTTGTCTAAATATAAGCCAGATTTGCAAAATTATTCAGCAAAAACCCCTCAGCTTAGACCAAAATTTTTGCTGAAGCCTACTCATAAAGAAATGAGCTATTGGTTTGATATTTTTGCGACAGCTTCACCTAACAGTGAAAGTAGATAGCTTTTTTAGTTTTCTGTCGCTTGAATTAAAGATGGCTGATTTATATCTGCAAAACTATAGGAAAAGTGCAAACAGATATGTAATATTGGTTAGATCAAGCAAACTAAATTAGCAGTTTCTAGCTCAACATTTCAAAAGAATTGTATGAGTGGATGGTTATTAATTGTTATTAATTGCTGACTTTTAAGTACAAATTTACTAATTTTTTTAAATTCTCCTAATTAAAGAACATTTAGTGTCATGTGATATTAGCTTAAGCAGTTAGTGAAAATAATGATGCTTGATCATACAGCTGTATCAAGTGCAGGCAGCTGATGAAACTGTTAAATTTAGTTTCCATATGGTTACTATAAAGGAAATTATTAACACTGTATGAGAGGAAGGACTATTACCATATATTTTAAAGAATCTGGATGGTTCTGTAAAGTATAGGTCGTTCTGATTAACAGGGTTGCAAACCTAAAGTTAATGTTAGTTAATACTGAGTGTTGCTTTCTAACTTGTTGTGGTTCGTTAGTGTGTATTGCCAAAAAGTCATGATATTTAATTAAAATCACTTTAGGTGTAAAACCAAAAAGATTCTTCCCATTGGTAAATTGGTGAAGTCTGAGTCAGACTGAGATGGAAGTTGAAAAACATACCCAGATGAATCAAATATAGGGTAGATGTGCTAAACATCTTGGGGGGTTTGAGAAGCTAGCCCAGCCAAGCAGCTGTCCACAAAATAATAGAGATGTAAAAGAAGGAGACTCATGAGAAGGGTTGAGGATAAGTCAGTTGTGTAGTAATGGCATCTCATTTTAATCCATGAATAAAACGAGTAACAAGAGTGACATAGCAGGAGAAGAAATACCTGAAGCTCTTTAGAAAACCTCTCTGAGACACAGTGAAGTGTCTCAGAAATAAGATAAAGTGATGAAAGGTAACACTGGGGGATGAAAATATATTGACAAATATGGGATAACTGAGCACTATAAAGAGATATAGAAGCTAAGAAAACCACCCTGAAGAACATAGAAATTCCAAAGACTGATAATCAAAGAATGGAAATGAAAACTGTTTGTAAGCCAAGACAAAGGAGACAAGTAGATGATGATAAAGATTCATGGTAGTTCAGGTGTACAGTTGTTTGAAAAACAAGCCTACATGAACCCCAATGTCTCAAGAAGAAGGGGAGACAAAGTAGTCTTGAGTTTGGATTTTGTATAGTAAACTGTGAGAGGAAGAGAAAGAAAATACCCATGAAATCATGTCAAGGAATTGGCTAGAAGAGTGAGGGTCTTCCCTCTTGAATATAGCTATGCCTAGAAAACACTTTGATGGAGAAAAATTCTGATCAGAATCATAATCATCCTAGTCATGTTCAAATTTGGAACAAGAGATGTTAGCTCAATGGATGGAAGCAGGAGGCCAAGAGTGCATGAATGAATCCACAACATGTTGAACAACAGCTGTTACATCCTCCACAGAAAATAAACAACTAGTTCCCACAGGTTATATGTTAGGAATACAATCATAATTATGGGATGAAGCAGAAGGTACTGTCACTTTACTGGCATACATGTAACATCTGCTATCATATATACATCGGGGAAACAAGAAAAAACCAACACACATATAAAAAAATGTTGTATAAAAGATAATAAAGAATGAATGGACACGTCTGATAAAAACTGTTTTATTTTGTGCAATGTTTCTAGTAGACACTCTTTATCAAGCAATAAAGACATTTTTTACTCTCATTATAAAAATATGAATGAAGTGTAGTTGCAGATCTTGTTTTACATTATTATAGACAACCAATATCTGACATGAATAAACCATTTTCAGTGCAACTCCTCACCAAAACCTTCAAATACACTTACAGACAACTTAAAGCAGCTCTTCTCTTTGAACAACTATGTCCATCTAAGAACAAGGACAAGGCTTGTTCCTATAATTATAAATATTTTTTCAACTTAGCTTTTGTTATTTCAGTCTGTAATTTAGAACTTCTATCAATACAGATAACAGTTTATTACTTCAACAACTGAACTCTTTCAGTAATAATCTTTACTACTTAACATGTCAATTGCATACTCTTGAAATGCATGCTATAGATTCAATGACAATTTACCATTTCAACCAAATGGAGCTTTGAACTATTAGATAAGATTTGTGTTTTAGTGGAATGTTCTGAAAAAGCTGTAAAACAAAACTATAAATGTTCAATTGAAGTAACAAATTCTGTGTTATTATGTCATTCACTACTAAGTTTCAAAAATGAAAAAGTCTACACAGTATTGTTGCAACAGACCAGTGACAGGAGGATAAATAATTGGTTTCTGAGCCTTAAACGATACAGTTGCATTGCCTTTATAATATATGTTCATGTATATGATTTACAAATTAAAAAATAGCTTAATCTAAATTGTTGCACTTCAAATATGACAATGTGGTTTCCTCTGGGTTTTCACATATTTTGCTATTTGTTAAAAAGTTTTGAGAAAAAATCTGAAGACAATTTTGTATTTTAATTTAATCTATATTTTAACAGTTTTATAATTGTATATTAGAATTTATATCTTGTCATTTTCTAAAATTTATTCAGTATAATTCATAAAGGAAAGAGTTATATTTTCATTACAACACAGTTGCAAACAGTTTTGCCTGTAAACAGAACAGCCCACCTGTCAGTTTTTACAGAATGTTTTTGCCCATCCCAAAAAATAACTTCAATTTACCTAAGAACCAATTGCTCTTTAAGGATATATTATCCACTTTCTGATTTTTCAAATATTTCCTTCAGTTTAATTTACAGGCTAATGTTGAAATCTTATTATGATGTCATGTTAAATGGTTTTATTGTTTACTAATAAAACACAGCTTACAAAATAGTTACAATGAAAGTTTACATATAATTGGATAGAACAAGAACTACACCTTTCAATTTCATTCATTTGTGAAATGTAAAAGTATTTGAATTATATCTGTTGAAAACTAAAGAAATTTTCTTCAGATAGAAAACACAAGATAACTTGATATACTTTAGAAATGGGTTGAATGAATAACAAAAAAAACTTTATTATATAGTAATATAGTAATAAAGGTACAATGTCTGGAGAAGGTTCTGTTATCATCAGGAACAGGTAGCTTTCACAGAAATAAAAATGTATACAGTATGAAACAAGTAAGTCATACAACTGGAGATTGCTCAATGATTAAGAAAGGTATCTTGTTGATGTATGGCTGTTTGTTTTAAACAATTTACATAAAGTGTTTAAATAGGATACATAAAAGTAATATTTAATGAATATTTGAGTTATTAGACTTTTTAATTATCTACTCATTAAAGAGTAAACAAAAATAATATTCTACAAGCCAACCCTAAGGATGTGGTGCAAAATTAATATACTACTCTTCAAACTAAAGATAAGGACAAGGCTATTCCAAGATGGAAATATACAGACAGGCAATGGAAGTGTCCATCTTGGTTATCTTCAAGAGTGAGGTAGAATTCCATGGTAAAATGTGGGAAGTGAACAAAGTGGTTGAGGCAGGACAAATTCATGACAGGCCACCAGTCCCTCATATTTTGGGAACAACAAACAGATGGGAGTAAAACCTCAGTGAAGGATGTGCAACAAGTTCAATAGCCTGTTGGGTGAAGAGGTCCTGTACTGCCTCTGATAGGTGCTAGCAAGTTATGGGATCCTGAGGAATATGGAAGGAAACAGGAAACTTGGACAAGATATGGAATTTTGAATCCCTTTGACAAAACCCAAAGAGTCCAGACATCTAAGATGGAAGGGCACCACAAGTGAGTAAAGGCCATAAACCAAGCATCCACCAGGTTGTCACTGGAACTGTTAGCTGTGTATCATGTGTCACTGAAAAAACTGCAAGCTGTGGCACCTCGAGAAGAAGGGATGGGAAAGTGGAATTGGTGCTATACTTGGCTCTGACTTAGATAAATGGGTAACCAAATGAAAAATGGTAGACTACTGCTGGACAGATACCTCCAAAGAATTCAAGGACTGTATGAAAGACTAAACATCTTAAAAACAGAGCCATGCAGAAATCCCAGAAATAAGGAGCAGGTAAATAGGTTCAAGGTAAAACAGCATTGTGACCCAAAAGGTCTTAACAACACATAAACCACATTTGTAAAGCCAGAGCTGAGGATGACAAACAAGCCTACATGGAGGTGAGAAGGGAGAGGATGTCTCCAGTAAATCCCTCAGGATTTCTGCAAACAGCCTTAGGCAAGAGATTGGATAATAGATAGGTATTGTAACAGGGTCACGAGAGTAAGATGGGGGCAGGGTAAAAGTGAAACTAACAGGAAATTATGGACACCCCACCCCTAGATAAAAGGCAAGGGCTAAGTGGTCTGAAGCTTGTGGGGAATGAAGCATACTAACATCATTGCCCAGTTAAGAGACAAACTGGTCAGCATGAACAGAAAAGTCTGGAAATAGAAGAAATACCAAACAAGGCTGAGAAGTATGGCCTTGTCACAAAACAACACATGCTTCATAAGATATAGGAGCAAGGAATAAAACATCACATACCTGAAAAATAAACTCTGAAAAAAATGACAGTCAAACAAATTCTCAGTAAAAGTAAGGGATGACACAGTAAAATCAAAAGAAGGAAACAGGATATCAAAGTATTCATCAACCTGATGAAGATGAGGAGCAATGTATGAAAATAAAGGTTGACTTATATAATGTTCAATCTCCTAGCAAATAAGTGTAGACAGATGTCACTCTAGGTTGTCAGCACCTGAAGCATGTGGGATAGCAGCTGTCAATGGTGTTGCACCTGAAGTAGCGACATTAACTTTGCAATTCATGCTGAATTAGTCAACAAAATTGTTTGAAAAAAAGAAATGCAATCATAGAAAGGGTAAGTAAATTTAGATAGTGTCAAAAAACTGCACATATAAAATCAAACCACATTGAGAAAATATGATCTTATGCACCCCATGTACTATGCTTCTATTAGTGGACAGGTGATGCATGATTCCAACAGGGCAATGCAGAAAGCTTGTGGCATGATTAATAAAAAAACTTAGCATATAAAGGACATCAATAAAAGATAACAGCTAATCTTGTCACAAGATTCTGCTAACAGAATAAATATTTTCTAAATTCAAATTGGAAAGCATTCATCATAAAATTGTAATTATTTGTATACTACTGTTTACTATTTACATGATTATATTTGAGCTATTATATTTCTAACATTTGTAAGCATTATTTATAATAATCACATTCATAGTTTGGATTAAAACAACAAACAGAGATATACATATTTTCTAAATTATATAATATACTAAACCTAATTTTAATCACAAACATGTATTGAATCATTTTGCAGGCTTTATTATGTTAAATATAACGAACTACAATCAAATCTTTGAGGACTCTGTAACAATTCAAATCTTACATCTATAATGTCACACAAATAAATTATGTTGAATAATGGTACAAATGTAAAAGATTATTTACCAATTTTACCAAACTAAGTTATTTTAAAATATTTTACCTGAGAAATATATTCTTGGTTTCTAAATTTAAAATAATAGCACATACACAATGTTAAGTGTTTCAAGAGGTCAAGCAAACAGAAGTTCAAGGCTATCATTCCATTATGTCAGATTTTTATGTGTGTGTAGGTAGAGATTCTTTGCAGTAGGTTTCTGTAACTTGTTAGCAATATATTTGAACAATAAATGGACAGCATTCAGTTCACTAAGTTTTAAAATAATATATTCAAAATAAGTCAAACATATGTACAAAAATTATTTACACTATAGAATATTACAGCTGTATTCAGAGTTTTTATAATTTTCTCCTTTTCATCAAAGACTACACAGGCAAGTTTGATTACTTCAAAACATTCATTAACAATAGAAATTATTCTTCTTTCTCCCTGTTGTTACAATATCATTGTGAAGCTCACTTTAGATATCACTACAGCTAAACTAACAATTATGCTGTCTAACTTCGCTTTCACTAACTTTTTCTAAATTCATTAAATTCCCCTTGCACTTTATATCTGCACATTTTTATAACACACAACAGAAAAAATGTAGTGATATCCAGCCCTCTAGAGACAACAATATTCACGTAATTAGAAAAAGTCTGAAGCTTTGCATAAGATTATGTCAGGTGTATTACAAAAGCCTGATACAATATTTAAACTGCATGTACAACGTACAACTCACACAGAGCTGAGTAACAAAACTTGTCATACCATTGTTTTCAAAGTAATCAACCTTTATCACTTTTGTTATGAAAGTCAAACGATCATTAAATACTAAACCATCAAATAAACCAAATCTTAAAGTAAACAGTCTTACATATCCAACACACAAAATAGGTCACTGGTTAAGCTTCATTTCAATAATATGTTCAGTCTTGGGCTCCTTACTTCAAGGATGTATAAATGTTAAAAAATGATTAAAGGAAAGACTACTGGAATGAAATGTTTGTCATACCACGTTATGATTTCTGAAATTGTTAATTTTCTCTTAAAGAAAAATAAAAGGTGAACAAGGTTGTTGTGAGAATTTATTAAAGATGAGAATGGCACAACAAGAGGACACAAATATAATATTTTACAAAGTAGGAGCCTTCTTCAATAGAGACTGTTACACTTTCCTAGCAGGGTGTTTGACCTAGAGAATAGATAGCTCTTGGATGTGGTTGATATACTAAATTTAACAAAGTATAAAGAAAAACTTAATAAATAATTAAATGATCAGGTTTTTCTACTTAAATTGGATAGCCTTCATGGACCAACAGACCTCTTGTTGTCCCATAAATGTCACATATCAAATGAAATTATTATAAGCACTTTCTGCAAATAATCAACACATTTCCTTTCATAATGTATACCAACACTCATGCATCCAAGACTGTTATCATGCTCACAGGTTTTAGTTTAGAAATCTAACACTTTGGTCAAATTAGAAGCTTTCTATAATGCACAGTATTAGGTTGAGTGACTCAAATTCAGCATCACACTGATCCTGGAAATGTATCAGATTGTATCATCTTACTTCACACTGATCCAGGAAATGTATCAGATTGTACCATCTTACTTCACACTGATACAGGAAATGTATCAGATTGTACCATCTTACTTCACACTGATCCAGGAAATGTATCAGATTGTACCATCTTACTTCACACTGATACAGGAAATGTATCAGATTGTACCATCTTACTTCACACTGATACAGGAAATGTATCAGATTGTACCATCTTACTTCACACTGATCCAGGAAATGTATCAGATTGTACCATCTTACTTCACACTGATCCAGGAAATGTATCAGATTGTACCATCTTACTTCACACTGATACAGGAAATGTATCAGATTGTACCATCTTTCTTCACACTGATACAGGAAATGTATCAGATTGTACCATCTTACTTCACACTGATACAGGAAATGTATCAGCTTGTACCATCTTACTTCACACTGATACAGGAAATGTATCAGATTGTACCATCTTACTTCACATTGATCCAGGAAATGTATCAGATTAAACCATCTTGCTTCACTGAATAAGATATTTTTGTTTGTTTTGAATTTTGCATAAAGCTCCACAAGAGCTACCTGTGCTAGCTGTCCAAATTTAGCAAAGTAAAACTAGAAGAAGGACAGGTAGTAATCTCCACCCACTGCTAATTCTTTTGCCAATGAATAATGGAATTGGCCATCACATTATAATGCCCCACAACTGAAAGGCCAAGTATGTTTGGTGTGACAGGGATTTGAACCCGTAACCATCAGATTATGAGTCGAGCACCCTAACCACCTGGCCATGCTGGGACTACATATTTTGGAGGAAATCATGCCCCTATTCCCACATAGGAACACTTTACTGGTCACCAAGAGTTTACTTTTGTCAAACATCACACTCAAATAAGTTCATAATTTTTTCATTCACATTTTTAATGATGCACAGAATAACAAAAAGCTTAATACTATATGTATAGCTTAATAAAAATTAGAAAATAGATTAATTATCACTTTACTTAAAATCATATATCATCATGTTTTTACAATATGCAATATTGTGAGTTTACCAGAAATGAAATCTACTCTCCAAGTAGGCATTTTGTAATGAAATATATAACAATTTGCATATAAAAAAATAATTTTTGAGAGCACTTTATAGTTAAGGCTATAAATTAATTATTATATTATTGTACATATGCAACAGTAAGTTTAAAATTAAAAACAGACTGTAACTGTACATTAACATTAGAGTTTTGTTTAACATAGAGTTGTACAAGTTAGTTTCTCTTACAATTTAAAAAATAATAACAGTTAATTACTTTTATTATGCCTAAAAGACTTTGATACAAGTTTTACCTATGGATAAATGTGAAGCTTCTCAGGAATTACACTTGGAAAATATTGGTATTAGTATTTCCAGTAAACATTATTTTCGCTTTTAAAAGCAAGAAATAATAAACTTTTTGCCTGTATCTCTTCGTTTTATTAAACACACATTTTTTATAGATGCAGTTTCAGGAAAAAAGGTTCCAACATCTTGAGATAAAAATTACATGAAAAATATATTTTAATGTATTCTGTGTATGAAAAAAACATTACAATGTAACAGTTTCAGTAACAGTTATAGGTTATATAAAACATGCCATATACAAGTATTTCATTTGGCCACAATTTTCCATACCTTTGATAACAACTATTTTCCTGTTTTTCTTAAAATGACCATTGTACACAAAGAACACTTAAGGTTTGTGAAGATACAGCTAAGTGCTCTACACTGATCAGCTAAAGTGGAAAACATTCCTTAGCATCCATTACAATTTTTATCATTTCTCAGATTTTCAAACAGAGCCAGATACAATTTATAAATTCCAAACTCAAAACCCAGTTTCTTCAAAACTGTTAAATAGCAAGAACTTAATTTACATTATTATTGTAAAAACTAAGCTTGCTCATATATAATGCAACAAAACATAGTTACACTTATACATTTTAACATATTAACTACACCGTATAATATCAGTGCTTAGGATTTTTTAACAACTTACCAAAATGCAGACTCCACTTGCAGAAAAGATTTTGATCTGGAAAACCACTAGCTCCAACAACCTGCCCTATTATATGTACTTCTGCCATCAACAGCTAAAGCAAAAATGTTACATTATTATTTACTATGATCAATAAAATATATTGACACATAAAAAGTAAACATACAAATTCAAAAGTCTTTAAAGAATCATTATTTAATTTATGTAGTGTATATTGGTGTATAAAAGAAATTTTAACACTAGAAAAAAAGATTATAACACCAAATTTAATTTGCTTTAATTGGACACTCAATGCTTTATTTCACAACTTTTTCTGGGACATTCCACTTCAACATAAACCATAATGTCAGTAGAAAGCTTCAAGTGGTTTAAATAATAAATTCTAACTGAATCTATAGCATTTCTAGAACATATTTTTGACATATTATGTGGTAAACCTGTAGAAATGTACACTATAATTTCAATTAAAATATGTTACTTAAACTATTTGAAATTTTATCCTATCAGTTATAGTTTACCTTTGTGGAATGCTTCTGAAAAACTATTAATCAGAATGTTGAATGTCCAATTACAAAAAACAAACAACTAATTTGTCTTTTATTTTTGTATTAAAATATCTTTCAAGAATTGTTTTAAGTTAAATTTATAAATTTATGTGTAACTATCCTAACCACCCATTACCAGATAATTCAGTGATAGATAAAACCACTTCTTGATTACAGTGGAGACTATATGCCATTTGGTTTTACAGAGCAAAACCATGCTACACTGGGCTATCTACTGTGTGTCCACCATATGAAATAAAACCATGTATTTTAGTTTTAGAAGTCCATAGACTCAACACTGTCCCACCTGAGACATTTACGTATAAATTGGGTAAAAACATAAAAGTAAACAAAAAAACCAGTTAAGAACAAGTAAGATCTTGTTGGTTCATTTAGACCAGTAGTTCCCAATCTTTTTCTCTTTGTGAACGTCTTGAATAACAAGTTTGTGCAGTGAACCCTTTTCTGTAGTAATAAATTTTGTTTTGAAGAACACTATACTTAAGAATTTGGTTCAAAAAAAGAGAGATACAGTCTTAAACCTGACTCACATCACATTAGTCCTTATCATTCAAATATTCATCATCAAAACTTCCCTTAAATTTACTACATCAAACCACATATAAAGGCAATTTATTCTGAAGACCATCCAACAAATGTGGTTTAACACAATTTTGGGGGCATAGAAACAAATTCAACACTCACAATTATGGCTTGACCTACACAACACCCAGTGTGAAAACTTTTGAGGCTGCATGGACTTATGAAGTTACGTAAGAAAAAAGAAAAAAAAATTATCCAAATTGTGAGGTGTAATAAAAAATGCAATTTGGGATAATATTCCACAATCATATATTAATGAACTGTTAGGAAGCGTAAATAAAAGGTGGTTTGATCATTATAAAGCAAATGACTTACAAATAAGATAATAGTGTATTCTACTAGTTATTCAGCTCTTTTGGTGGATTTTTTTGTATTTTCTGCAACAATGTTTTGCACTCATTTAACCAGTTCACCCCCTATTTGTCATTATTTGTTGTTTGTGGCTGTTGTATGCACATTCCTTGTGTTCAGTTTCCATAATTACTTATCTGGGTTTGGATTGATCTTATCATAATGTAAATTAAACTGATTTTTTGTTCATTTGCAAGTGAAATGTTCAACTACTCCAGTTGACCTTTGTTTTATTATTTGATTCTCACTTTGTACAAGTACTATAAACTTTTATCTGAAATTTCTTCTCAGTTTACATGGTTTCAGGAATAGTTTATGTTATTCTCTGCAGTTTCAAATTAATGATCTGGTTGGTACATAAATTTATTCTCAGTTTTATTGTAACATATGTTTTTCCTATGGTGTGATTATACAATAATAATAACCCATGCTATTTGTCATTTAACACTTACCTAAGATGATTTTGATGAACATATGCAAGACCCATTTATTAATCAAATTGATTAACCAACATAAATATATGTGTTATATAATGTATTGTCAGTTTATTTTATATATATAATATACTGTGTTGTCAGCTTATTTTACATATATAATATATATGTATGTGTCATATAATGTGTTGTCAGTTTATTTTATATATATATGTATTATATACTGTGTTGTCATATTATTGATACACATTCTGTATAGCAATATCATAATTAGGTAAGAAAGTCTGACTTCATTATATAATTAAAAGAAACATCTTTACAAAGTATTGCTATTAGTATTACAGCTACTATTATAAAAGCTGGTTAAAGTTTTTGGTAGTGGTCATTTGTCAACCATTAAATTGGTTAATATATATTTAAAATAATATGACAACACAGTAATTTAGATGATACTTCAGCTTGTGATCAAGAGACTATCTCCAATAATTAAATGTTCATATTTTATTGAGAAACATTTAAATTAAAGTTCATTCATACTGTGATCTGAACAAAGTGATGGTGATATAGTTTATATCTATATGTGTGTGTGTGTGTGAAAAGAACACTTTTAATTCTTATTGTTCATTTTAAGCAAACATGCCATATTCAATAATTCGTAAGCTATTCTATATTATATGTCTTCACTCCTCCAATAGACCACATGACGACAACAAAGATGTAATGCAACATTAAACAGAGATTACGTTGGCATGGCAACATTGCGTGATAGCATATGACATGGCCAAAGCGAGATCTCGTGTTTGTTAAAATTTGTTCATTGTCAAATAAATTTAGAATAACACCTATGTTTAAAACATTTTACCAAACTACCTAGAATTATTAGGTACAAGAACAAGAAGAAGTAAGCTTTTGATCAAACTAATACGAAAAACTAATGGATGAAAACACTCGTATTTAGTTGGTTACGTAAACAAGAGTGCAGAACGAGAAAAAAACGTTCCAAATTGTTAAACAATTAATATTTTTTATTCATGAAAAATCTTCATTACAACGTAACTTAAAATAAGCAAAAAACAATATATAAAACTAGAAATTAAGTTAAGAGAAAAATTATAAAGTTTTAATTAATAAGCAGTTTACCCAAACTCTAAACACCAATATCAACCAGAGTCCTCTCTCGACGTCATATGCCGTTAAGAAACTTGGAAGTTTCGTCAAAAATAAATAGTTTATGTGTTTGTACATATATGCGTTAAATATTTCTTTTATGTTTTTCGCCAGGGGTGAAATTGAAAAGAGGTTAGTCTCGGTTGAATAAAGAGTTTTTTTAATTATTAAAAACGTTGGTGATATTACAGAAAATAGCTTAAGTCAGAAATAATTTAAGTTTAAATTGAATCGATATTTTTACTCTCATGATGGCCCGGCATGGCCTAGCGCGTAAGGCGTGCGACTCGTAATCCGAGGGTCGCGGGTTCGCGCCCGCGTCGCGCTAAACATGCTCGCCCTCCCAGCCGTGGGGGTGTATAATGTGACGTTCAATCCCACTATTCGTTGGTAATAGAGTAGCCCAAGAGTTGGCGGTGGGTGGTGATGACTAGCTGCCTTCCCTCTAGTCTTACACTGCTAAATTAGGGACGGCTAGCACAGATAGCCCTCGAGTAGCTTTGTGCGAAATTTCCAAACAAACAAACTCTCATGATAAATTTTATACACTTAGCTCTATGTTAGGTGATTCCACACTGCTCTTTACTTTAGGCTTATTATACCAACACTCAACATTTATAAGGTTTCACGGCACCGCCTTTCTAAAACCTTAATGGGCAAACAGTAATATTCTATCTTACGGTGCTACGAAATTGATTTGTACTTGCAAAGCATCGTTTATTCCTTCAAATGGAGGGGGAAGACCAATTAAGTTTTTTAAATTTCAAAAATGCGTTTTAGAAACCTGAACAATTATATCAAATCACTCTACTGGTATACATAAAATGACAGTAATTTATCTGGTATTTTTAAACTAATTTGTATATGGGTTAAAAATCTAATTTCTGTTTAGAGCAACTAATTAGTGAACATGCTTCAAAATTTCCAGTGATTGTTTGTTTTTTTAATTTCGCGCAAAGCTACTCAAGGGCTATCTACGCTAGCTCTCCATAATTTAGCAGTGTAAAATTAGAGGGAAGGCAGCTAGTCATCACCAGCAATCGCCAACTCTATAGCTACTCATTTATCAACAAATTGTGGGATTGACCATCATATAATAACGCCCCCACGGCTGAAATGACGAACATGTTTGGGGGGAAGGGATGGGAGATTCAAACCCGCGCCCCTCGGATTGGGAGTCGAGTGCCTTAACCACCTGGCCACACCAGACCATTGCCAGTTTCCGTTTCAAGCCAATTTCAAACGTCTGCCAGATTTACATAGTTTGTAATGTGCTCTTTCTATTGGTTATAAACAAGTAATGAAGTAAAGTATACACGAGTAGATAAAAGTAAAAATAGTAGAATAATGGGTGGAGCTACCTCATATGTTTCTAAAATATATTGGTATCTCAGCAAATAAAAAGGTGGGAAATTCTCTTTTTTATATTGTTGCTCATAAATATATTTTGTTTGAACTTATAATTCGATAAAACTACGTACATTGTATGGAAGATGTAACAAAATAATAAACTAAGTAATAAGACAAGAGGACTGCTATATAATATAAAAATATATTTGGCATATTTTTAATATTTTATTTTAAATTAAGAAATCAAGAAATATATAATATTGTAATACAAATTTTTTGACATACATTCATTTGTTTGTTTTGGAATTAAGCACAAGGCTACACAATGGACTATTTCTGTTCTTCCCACCACGGGTATCAAAACTCGGTTTCTAGCAGTTTGAGTCCGTAGACATCCGGCTTTGCCACTGGGGGGAACGTAAATTGACCACAATGCTATTAAATTAAATTTTGAGGGTAATTATCTAAAACGTGCACTCTTTAATCTATCCTTAGAAATAGGATTAACACTGCCTTATGTTTCACCTTATTTTTGTAATGATTAAAGCCACGTCGTATCACAAATATATTTCCACTTTTCTAGTAAATTCACCAATTCTTCTCTGTGTATCCTAAGATGGGACCTCAATTTATCTCACTTATTCATGCTCATTTCTTATTATATTCTGCATTATATTACCTTATTCCAGCTATATTTTCTCTACTATTGTATGTTTAGGCAGTAGTATCTTACTCATTTACACTTAAAACTTTTGTAGGCACAGTATTTCTTGGACATTTTACTGATGCAAACAGCGATATAAACTAACGTTTCTTTTATAATTATTGGCTCAATCAAAACTTCCACATTTTACCTACGTCTATTTTAAAATCAATGAAAATCTGACCTCCCTCAGATACTTCAATTACTCTAACTAGGCTTACAGGTACTCTTCCGATCAAATTTGCCTGTGTTAAGTATTATAATTAATCTCGGACGAGTCTCCGATTTATTATGTTACGTATTAAGATTTGAGATAGCTGAAAATTTTTATTTAAAAATCAATTGAATCTCAATATGCATGAAATTTATGATGCTTGCCAACAAGATTGATACACAAAACTTTCGTTCTTAATACAAATATAATTTAACATACAAATAACAGTACCATTTATAATAACGGTTATTACTAATAGCTATTACAAATGATGATTTATATATAACAGTTTTACAAACTTACAGACAATATCAAGTCTTATATCCGGTACAGAAATGAATATTTTATCAACAATCCAAGTCCATGACAAGCAAATTAATTCTAAGTTGATACTGTTACATCTCACTTAATCTAGTTTAATCTAGTTAGCTTGGTTTTCCCTATGCCGTTTATTATTTTGTTTTTTTACCGACGACATATACAATGTCTTCCCAGAAATGTAAACGTCCGAAGTTAATTCACTGAAGTCAAATGCTTCGTTGTGTTACAAATCTATAACGTTCCCGGTCAAATGCTTTGATTCTCTTATTAATAAGAGTTAATCAAAATTATAGCTTCCGATGCCTATAGCACACTGACTGTAACTAACCAATAATAATAAAACTATCTATTAGCACGTTGGTTTATATAGTTTAAGGCAAGATTCTAGAACGGTTAACAATTTTCGAAAATACTCTAGCGTTTTCGTACGACAAATATTGTTCATTCTTACTCTCAAGAACACTCAACATATTTAGAAAACAGAAGGAACTTGCGCAATATACATCCAACAAAATATGTTACATGCAACAAAGTAAACCATACAATGTATAATGGTAAATCCGTTACAGCTGTTGGGATGGTCAGTTGCCTGACACAGATCTAAAATCATCTGAAGGGTCTGTATAGCCATTTACCTGTCTAAGATTATCTTTCTCTACTTTATTCTGTCTTCCTTTATTTTTATTTGTCTCACTTTTCCTGTTGGTAACCATCACTACTACCACTATGTCTAGTACTAGTACTCTCGTAAGGCTTAGGATTTTTCCTTTTATTCCCTCTAATCTGATTTCATTTTAAACACTTAATTCTGTTAACACGTTGATTTTGTTGTGTATCACTCACTATACAGTAGCATCAGTGCTTTTGTGCTTTGACGTTTGATAGTTAGTTAACCTTACTATTTTGCTTAATGTTTTTGTTCGACGCTTGAGTCAGTATGACGATATGGTTTGTCTTGACTTTTGCGTATAAGTCTAAAGGTATAACGCCTTTAAAATTCAGCAAGCGTTGGGTTCTTGTATTTTCCATCTCCATGCAGCTTTAGGGAGTGTTCTCTTAGTTTACTGGTGCCAGACCAGAATTGCTCAACTTGGCATTGCAAATCATGCATTGAGAACGCTGACTCCCATCACGTTCCGTTATACCCGTGAATCCATATTGTACGTATTCGTCCGACCACTTTCTGTTTTTGCTTGACGTAGTTAGTATGAAAGGATTGAAAGATTAGGAAAAAATCACAAATGACGCATGATTACTACAGTCACAAGTCGACTGCTAAGCACACGAAGTTCCCTGCAGCACATATATTAAGGCCAAGTGATGTGACGTGATCAGCTGCAGCCAATGATGGCCAAGTGGAGCATGACGTCACGAATCATACGAGTTGGGTGAACGGAACGAACACACACACAGTGTGTGTGTCTTGACCTTCGCCGAACCCCTGAGAATGATTGAACCCAGGTTAAGAACCACTGAATTAGGCACATAGATCCAGGATGAATTTTCTCCTTATCAATGTGTTTAAACTTCTAATAGTCCCTCAGATGTGTTCCTGTTTCTTATCCCTCCTTATGGATCAGTTAGTTATGATACATTCTGACAGCTACACCTATGTTAACTGCCAAGAGAGTACCAGCTCTACAATCTCACTTCTCTCTTACCAGCTCTCTCTTACTTCAATTGCACACATTTTTTCCATTAAGGAATCTCATCTCTGAATCTTAATATTTGGGATTCTTCCAGTTTGTTGCCCATAAAATCAGACTTTCCAGTCATGTAATTTTCTCCTTTCTCAGTTAATGTCACCTTTATTCTTTGTCTATCTAACAGCATATATGGAGTGTATATTATCATTGGCCCATTCATTATCATCTTCCTCCTGACTGTGCTACTTTAAGCCATCTCTCCACTTTCTTTGTTAGGTTGTCAACTGTAACCATGGGTTAGTTTTCCACAACATTTTGGGATGCTACAGGACAAGTTTCACCTTGTTTCATTTCTTTCTTCTCCATAGACCCTCTCACTCTGCTTCCATGTCTGACTGGGCCCTCAGTGTAGTTAGTTCACTCTTACCTGTGAGTCTATTAAACTAGTGGTAACTTGTACCTTATCCCTTTGACCTTTGGCTAAGCTATTAGAGTGAAGCTAAATTCTGACTAAGTTAGCACATAGAATCACATACAAAAATTATAGTTCTTTTTAAATAAAAGACATATCTTGAACAGTTTTGGATAGTTCACTGTTCTTCTTCAGGAGAATAAAGGAAGGTGATGTCACTCTCATGCTATCTTATTAGTAAAATAAGATTAATTTGTTAAATTGTTTGAAAATTGACACGAAGTTTCCTGAAAGTATATTGTTTCTAAAAATATAGAATATTAAATTTACTGTTTTCTACTTTATAAATGAAAATTCATTATTTAATGTTGTTATTTGCATCATGAGGTATCCGTCTCTATAGATGGCTATATGTGTCGTCGAAACATTGTTAAAGACTAAATAAAAGCAAACAATTTTCTCAAAAGCTGTGTCTTTGGACACTTATGGTTGTTTATTGTATATAAAATATAAAGTTCAGTTGCTATAACAACTTGTATTTCTTGTTTTAACAGTTTTTTTTTAAATAAAGAAATAAAAACTAAAAAATATAAGGCATTCAATTATAGCATACTTTATAATGCCAATTTCATTAAAATACATTGATAGTAAAGTGATTTAATGAAATTTTGAATGTAAATTTAACACTTCATGACATGTGTAAAATGAAATGATTATATCACCTGTTTTGCAAGATCTATTTCATCTTATTTTTCACCTGTGATTCCAGTTGTTTAGATATTTAAGTCAATGATTGGTTCTGTATTCACTCCTCTCTTATTATTCTTTATTTTGACCTGGTCTTACTTAGATTTCATGAAGGTAACTTTCTCTTCTATTCCTCGTTCTTCTGCTTCACATTTTTACAAATAGTTGGACCCATACAGAACATAGTACCCTTTGTTGATACTTATTTTGCACCTCACACTTTTGAGGCTAACATCAACAACTATTCATTCCTTGGGGAATGTTTTCTCCTACTTTTACATGTTGGGTACATCAGCTTTTTGTTTCATCTATTCCTCATTGGGGATTAATGATCATAGACTGTTTTACTTTCATCCTTTGAGGTTTGTCACAACACGCATTCTCTTGCAACTTCTAACAGCTGCTAGACAAGATTTGATAGGTGGGTGTATGGACTGCCCCATACACCATTCTACAGTCTACCCAATACATGTAAACAGCTTAGTACATTTCCCTTAGTTTTACTAATAGCCTTCATATATAGGATCCTGCCAGGTGGCTGGTGGTACCTCCCAGAGTATACTTATTTCTCAATATCTGTTTTTAGTGAGGATAATAGAAAATGCTTATACCCTTTGTCTTAGCTCAGTATATGCCTACTGTGAGATGGGTGTTCTGAAGACCAGTTAAAGACTTCTCATGATACATGTATACCTGACTTTTTTGTGATTCAGACCATATCTATTCCATGGATTATCATGAAAAAAGCTACCACCAATGGGTGTTCTATTTGCTTCTTCCCTGACTCATGCTTCCTGGTTTTACAGAATAGTGTTATACAGTTACTCATTGCACTGTCTCGAGTAAAAGACTTTTCCTGGACATTTTCTCTTGGATTTCCCATTACATATCTTTCCTCCCCATTTTCTTCTCAAGTGGAGTACAGGAGATCCTTGCCACTTACTATTTCCTAGCCACTAGGGTGGTGGATAATAGATAATCCTCACTGGTGTAACTAGAACTGGGGATACCAAATGGTGGAAAGTGGGGTGGTGGTGACACTGTTAGTGTAGTGCAGATCACCCTCATATACCTATACCACATGCCACTTATGCTCTGACCCTGTGCCTTAAGTTTGTTGAGTAGAGTTGAAGCAAGCACTTAATCTAATACTGCACCCTCCTTTTACAACCTGTGAGATTCCACTTGGAAATGAGGTGACCACATGCCTTTATTCTGTGTTCTCCTCTTACTGTTGTCTGTTTTCAATAGAGTTGAGGTGAGTCCTCCTTAGACATCACCCCTGTTCTAACAAACATTGTCCTTCTTCAGCCTATGTCTGTTTAGTTAAGTTGAGGTGTGCAAACACACCATACCACTTTATATAGCATGAATATCATGCTCTTCTCCTGCAGGTTTTCTCTGTTTAATAAAGTCTGATAGTAGAGTTGAAATGAGCACAAGGTATACAAGGTATGACATGATTATGCACCAACTATGCTACACCTATTGTTTACATACTTAGGCAGCCATGTTCTTATTCTACCCATTCTTGTGACACATGGAGTTTATTTACCTCTTTCTTCCTCAGTAAAGAGTATACCCTGGAAGAGATGAGATGCAGTCTTCCACAGGAGTATCTGTATGGAGATCCTGTCATCATGTAGAGATGAGATGCAGTTTTCCACAGGAGTATCTGTATGGAGATCCTGTCATCATGTAGAGATGAGATGCAGTCTTCCACAGGAGTATCTGTATGGAGATCCTGTCATCATGTAGAGATGAGATGCAGTCTTCCACAGGAGTATCTGTATGGAGATCCTATCATCATGTAGAGATGAGATGCAGTCTTCCACAGGAGTATCTGTATGGAGATCCTGTCATCATGTAGAGATGAGATGCAGTCTTCCACAGGAGTATCTGTATGGAGATCCTGTCATCATGTAGAGATGAGATGCAGTCTTCCACAGGAGTATCTGTATGGAGATCCTGTCATCATGTAGAGATGAGATGCAGTCTTCCACAGGAGTATCTGTATGGAGATCCTGTCATCATGTAGAGATGAGATGCAGTCTTCCACAGGAGTATCTGTATGGAGATCCTGTCATCATGTAGAGATGAGATGCAGTTTTCCACAGGAGTATCTGTATGGAGATCCTGTCATCATGTAGAGATGAGATGCAGTCTTCCACAGGAGTATCTGTATGGAGATCCTGTCATCATGTAGAGATGAGATGCAGTCTTCCACAGGAGTATCTGTATGGAGATCCTATCATCATGTAGAGATGAGATGCAGTCTTCCACAGGAGTATCTGTATGGAGATCCTGTCATCATGTAGAGATGAGATGCAGTCTTCTACAGGAGTATCTGTATGGAGATCCTGTCATCATGTAGAGATGAGATGCAGTCTTCCACAGGAGTATCTGTATGGAGATCCTGTCATCATGTAGAGATGAGATGCAGTCTTCCACAGGAGTATCTGTATGGAGATCCTGTCATCATGTAGAGATGAGATGCAGTCTTCCACAGGAGTATCTGTATGGAGATCCTGTCATCATGTAGAGATGAGATGCAGTCTTCCACAGGAGTATCTGTATGGAGATCCTGTCATCATGTAGAGATGAGATGCAGTCTTCCACAGGAGTATCTGTATGGAGATCCTGTCATCATGTAGAGATGAGATGCAGTCTTCCACAGGAGTATCTGTATGGAGATCCTGTCATCATGTAGAGATGAGATGCAGTCTTCCACAGGAGTATCTGTATGAAGATCCTGTCATCATGTAGAGATGAGATGCAGTCTTCCACAGGAGTATCTGTATGGAGATCCTGTCATCATGTAGAGATGAGATGCAGTCTTCCACAGGAGTATCTGTATGGAGATCCTGTCATCATGTAGAGATGAGATGCAGTCTTCCACAGGAGTATCTGTATGGAGATCCTGTCATCATGTAGAGATGAGATGCAGTCTTCCACAGGAGTATCTGTATGGAGATCCTGTCATCATGTAGAGATGAGATGCAGTCTTCCACAGGAGTATCTGTATGGAGATCCTGTCATCATGTAGAGATGAGATGCAGTCTTCCACAGGAGTATCTGTATGGAGATCCTGTCATCATGTAGAGATGAGATGCAGTCTTCCACAGGAGTATCTGTATGGAGATCCTGTCATCATGTAGAGATGAGATGCAGTCTTCCACAGGAGTATCTGTATGGAGATCCTGTCATCATGTAGAGATGAGATGCAGTCTTCCACAGGAGTATCTGTATGGAGATCCTGTCATCATGTAGAGATGAGATGCAGTCTTCTACAGGAGTATCTGTATGGAGATCCTGTCATCATGTAGAGATGAGATGCAGTCTTCCACAGGAGTATCTGTATGGAGATCCTGTCATCATGTAGAGATGAGATGCAGTCTTCCACAGGAGTATCTGTATGGAGATCCTGTCATCATGTAGAGATGAGATGCAGTCTTCCACAGGAGTATCTGTATGGAAATCCTCTCATCATGTAGAGATGAGATGCAGTCTTCCACAGGAGTATCTGTATGGAGATCCTGTCATCATGTAGAGATGAGATGCAGTCTTCCACAGGAGTATCTGTATGGAGATCCTCTCATCATGTAGAGATGAGATGCAGTCTTCCACAGGAGTATCTGTATGGAGATCCTCTCATCATGTAGAGATGAGATGCAGTCTTCCACAGGAGTATCTGTATGGAGATCCTGTCATCATGTAGAGATGAGATGCAGTCTTCCACAGGAGTATCTGTATGGAGATTCTGTCATCATGTAGAGATGAGATGCAGTCTTCCACAGGAGTATCTGTATGGAGATCCTGTCATCGTGTGTGACTCTTTCTTAATGGAGCTCATCTAAATAAATCTTTGCACCACTTCACTACGGGATTCTAGCAGAACTAGGTGCAGAGGTGTGTGATATCATATTAGTAATTAACATATTCCGTATCTGGAAATGTATTTCCAGTAGATACCTCTGTACAAGCATTCTCACCTGTTTTTCTCACTCCAAGTGCATGTTTCTTACTTATCAAATAATGAAGATTTCTGAGTGCAAATGCATGAAGGGAGTTGGTGGACAAGGAGATGGCACCCTACTAGATGCCATCATTATACAGTAACGTTATTCACACAGGATCTCATGATATTAGATGGGTATTAATTAAAGTCTAGTGACATTTAAATGTCTAAGGAAGATATGCAGGGAAGATTGTTTATCTGTGTGAAGAAGTGATTATTTATTTTTAGGTGAGAAAAATGTTAACTTTAAATAATTTACTAATTGTATTAAATTCTCATAAGTTATCAACTAGTAATAGAAACATTAATTAATCTATAACATAAAACAAATTCTCATTTTTCCTTAGTTACACTAGTTGCAGTAATTACCTAAAACCTAAAGGAAAAAATAATCTTAACAGTATAGTGTAAAATGGCATAACTTTAGACTTAAATCTAATGAAACGTAAATGTGTCTAGTTTTAAAACTATCCAATGACATGTTAACTAATACTGCTTTCATAACTGTTGTCCAGGTTTCAGTAAAATATTTGTTGCTGTTTTTTCTGTATCAACTTGTAAATTCATAATCAGCAATGATAAGACTGAAACATTGTTATGGCTATACACATTGTTTACTTTAATATAAAGACGTATTTCTGATTGGTGTAACAGTGCTTATATGGATTCTACATTTCTGTGATACTTGAATGGATTTGAAGAGCTTATGTTGGTTTTGAGGAATAACTTAACACATTTGAGGGTGGAAATCTCAAGATTCAAGAATCAACTTAAAAATAACCCTACAATTTGCAGGAATTTATTTAGTATCTGCATATAAATATCAGAGCAGTATAACAAGTCATTTTTGTCATAAGTTTCAGTGCTTGAATGGCTTCAAAAAGAAACTTGAACAGAAGAACTGAAAAACAACTGGCAAAACTTTGTTTTTAAGAATCAATATAAAAATTGAACTGTGACCAACACAGGAGTTTTTTAATAGGTTTGCTCACGTTTGAATAAAGTATTTATAGCCATTTATTCTGTAGTCCTGTGAAACAAGAATAATACAAATAATAATAATATTAAGAACAAATGGATGAATGTTGTTTAACAATCAGAAGATTGCTTTTTTTGCTATTATCAATATTTTAACAGTCTTAGCAATTCAGACAGAAGTCTTGATGGTTGTTTTGAGAACAAGTCTGCTTGTTAAGATGGTTTTTGCCAGTATTTTCTGTTAGAATGTTTATATTTCTGTTGTGAACCACTGTTGTTATCCCAGATAATCTGTGATTTAGCATAGTGTAGGTAAGATATGTCACTATGGTACATACAAAAAAACTATGGTTTAGTGTAAAAACAGGTGAAGTTTTATATCTCTATACTTTATAGTTCAGTACACTATATGAGAGTAAGATATACAGACTAAAATCTTACATAACTTATGATGTACTAAAAAAATTGGTTTGCATTCTTTTGAATATAATAAAAGATAAATATGAAATCTTTGTTTCTATTTTGAAATATATCTGATCCTTTAACCACCATAAAACAGGTTGTTTTTTAGCCAGCAGTATATTTGTAATATATACATGCCTCATATTTAACATGTTTGACATTCCATGAAGCTTACATTATTATATCCATATTTTATGTTCTATTTTGAAAAACTATCAATTTTGATACCTTTTGCCTTTAGATGGAATGTATACAGTCATTATCAAAATGAATTGGTAGATTTTATTCTTTCAATGTAACTGTTAATAATTTTGTTGTTTTTTTCTGCTTATGAGAAAGAGAAACAGGTATTACAGTCTTGTTTTGTTGTTTTTTTAAAGAAAGGCTATTTGTAGTGAAACCTTTGAACCTGATTTTTGAAAAGATACGTACGTATGGCAATATATTAATGTTTCTCATGCTTTGTATATTTCAGAGAATCTGTGTATATTGGCTTAACTGAAGCACAATCTGAAAAATACAGTATTTCAAAACTACTTGGTGAAAAATTGTCAGTGAATGAAAAGATAAACCTGCTAAATGCTTGGGCCAGTGTAGATTTGCATGTCAGCTTCTTGGAGTTGAAAAGAAACAGTTTTCTAGTAGTGGTGGATTTTGATAATACATCAATACTAGTGTCAAGCCAAAATGAATTTCAAGACATAGAATTCACCAAGGTACTATAAGTAGGTGTAGTTATGGAACTGGTTATAAAAACATAAACTGATTTAGTATATGGATATAAAGATTAGCTTTTTTATTACATAGTTTTATCTGATTTAACAATAATGTTGATTTACAAATTCTTTTTTTTTCTGTTGCTTTTCTATATGTAAATAACATCTTAATTTAGGTGTTTGTATGTATATACAGGGTATCTCAAAAGCTCCTTCTGATGGTCATTATATTATGTGCATATGATGTTTATTTTTTAGTTAAATAAAAATATATGTAATGGGTGACAACGTAGATCAACAGAAAGTGTGTATTATATGTGTTTACAAGTTGATGGCAGGCAATTTGAACAGTTGTTAAAATAAAGGTTAATAGTAAATTCTGTCTATGAAAATGTATATATATATTAAAAAAATATTTAACAACAAAAAACTGTGTTTGTACTTACTGACATTCTGGCACTTTTGAACTTTCAGGTAACTCGTCTTCATTTGTACACTTCCAGAACTAGACCATACATTAAAGGTATTGTAGTCGTTCATGAAGATATGCTTATCAACACTGATGTAAGTTTCAGAACTTGGTGTTATAAAATTTTATTACATTTTGTCTGTAATTAATATTTTAAAACAAGTTTATTTTTAAGATGAATTTATTTAAAGAACTTGTCGTAATTGTATCTTATAGCTGAAAGTTTTAATTTTCCTCACTGTTTGGTATATACTTGTTTTGAATTGCCATTATAATGTAATAAGTTAAGTTCTTCTTAACATTTGTTATAATATTAGGAAAACAGTACCAGTGGTGATAGTTAGGGTGTTTTTAAAAAACAAAATCTTCCTAGGGTGCACCTTAAAAATGTCAGATCCCTTTTCCAGTTCGACTTTACCTGTCTGTTCTCCAACAGTGAGATATAATTAACATAACCTGAGAAATGTCTGGATTTGGCAATAAAAATGCCATTTTGGTTAGTTAATTCTCAGAAAATATGATTAAACCTGTCAAATACTGATCATAATCTTTGATCAAGCTGTAATTATTTTTGTTTTATTTTAGCTTATTAGCAAACTCTATATTTTTTTATCCATTGCCAGAATTTCTAACACAGTTCTTATTTTAATACCTAAAAGTGAAAAATAATATTAAAAACTTTGAAATTCTAATTCAGGCACAGATACAGAATTTTTTGAAGGTTGAAGTTGAGTATGTAGAAGAGCAGACACATGGAAAATCCAAGAATTATGAAATTATAAGTGTTGCATATTGAAGGCATTTTTTTCATTCAACTCGTTTCATATGTGACATACCAAAATAGCAACTATATTTTATCAGTTACTATTTTCAGCACCAACATTTGTTACATATAATGTTTTTACTTTCAATTTAGAATTAAAATACTTTTCTTTATTTTGAACTTTTTCCATATTGTTGAAACAATCAATAATAATGAACTGAAGAAAGGAAATTGTTTTCAGTTAATGTGTTTTATGTTAAGAACATAGTTTTGGTTATTCAAAATATTTCAAAAATTCTAAATCTCTTGTGTAAGGTTTTCCCTTTATTTTGTGTTAAATCAGATTGCAAAATATTAATTAAACATCTCTGTATACAGATTAGCTATTTTCCCTTGAAGTCGCATTTTTCTACTGAGAGACTTGCATGCCAGTCTGAGAAAGTAACAATTTTATAGTTCAAATATTGCCCTTCCAACTTGTCAATGGTGTCATGCTCATGTGTAGTGATAAGGACAGGATACCTGTCCGTGAAGAAGCATAGAGAAAGTAAATCTTTGCTGACTTTCAGTTTTGGATCAGCAACCTCTGCATGCATCAGAAGTTCATCATTTAGAGGGAAATGTTTCATCATGTAATTTGTAGCTGCAATATAGTATTTCTTGACACTGGTGTAGAAGCTGATCAGGTCCAGGTTCTTTTCATATTTAACAGTGTATTCCTTGACAGCATTTCCAATAGAAACTGCCACATCAGATTTGTGTAAGGATTCATTTGTTGTAGTCAAGTTCAGTGATGTTACCTTCAAGATATTCTGGCTTGATGTATCTGACAAGTATATTTTTAACTTGTGTAATCAGAGTTCTATGTATAGTGTGTATGCAAGGTTCTTCTATTTGCAATATCAAATTGGCTTGCTCAAATAGAGGAATTGCAGACTGAAGAAAAAGACAAAATAACAAATTCATTTTGTTGTCCAAGAAAAATGTTAACTTATCTAACTTGCTTTGTGCATTACTTTTCTTGGTTAATTCATTGCTAGCTTTCGTTTTCTTCTCTTTTATCATTGATTGTCTCTTCTTTAGTTCAAGGTCAGACTGCCTAAACATATATTGAGTTATATCAAATATTTCTTTGTCTGCTTTTGGAGACTGTTGTCTTGTGTCCCTGTGTGGCTGGGAGGGTGTTTTGACTGTGTCCTTGTGTGGCCAAGAGGATATCCAGACTGTTAAAGTCTTGCTGCCTGACTGAGCTTCACGTTTAGATCCCTTTGAATCTAGGTTTTCCTTTTCACAGTGCAAATACTTCTTCAATGGCTTCCACATGTCCAATATTCTGTTGAGGCACACCTCAAGTGATAGCCATCTTGTGTTAACAAGTTGTAGAATTGTTCTTGCTTCTTTATCATACAATCCTTGAAACTCTTTGAAATGTTGTTTTCTGCTAGCACTTTTGTCCAGAAAATAGTAGATATCTATCAATATGTCAGAAACTGGGCAGGGCAGTTCTCTGGAAGCTTTCTGGGCAGCAATATTCATGAGGTGACAGGCACAGCCCATGAAGTAAATGCTAGGCTGTTGTCTTGAGATGTGTCCCATCCCACCTTTACCTGTAACTAAACTGTAAACACTGTTAGTAAGTATGCTTGAAATCATTTTGTCATCTTCACAACCCAACATTTGTACAATGGCTGTAGTTTTGGTTCTATAACAGCCATATTTTTTCGCTATATCAGAGTCTGAGAACATTTTTCTAAATAGATGTCCTGCATGATCGGCTACAAATAGGAGTAAATTATGAGCAATGGCGAATTGCGTGAACATCACTTCTGCATTTATGGTTTCATATTCTGAACTCTTACTCATAAATGTCGTTATCTGCATCGTTTTTGTCTTCGCATCAGCCTTTTGTTGGTGAGATGCCGATTTTATATGTCTGGAACAATTGTTTATCCTGCCATGCGCCACAGAAAAATCGATGTGACAAGTTTGTACAGTTGTACAAAACGCATGACTGTTACTGACTTTTGATGCAATGACCGAATATTTTGCACTATACTCTTTCCTAAATTTTTGATTCACAGTTTTAGTTCTTTTAGATTTGCCAAAAACAAGACAATCTGGTGAACGAGGCCTCTTTTTTTTCAACTTGTGAACGATCGCATTGGTGTTTCTATGCCGCTTAGAAAACGAAAAATACTCATCTACGCGAGCTCTGATTGCCTGACAAGCACTGATGACGTAACTATGGATTCCCCCACGTACCCAGTATGGAGAAGCACCGCACTTAAACTATTGGTAGACGTCGGAGATACAAATATTTTGTATAACCATATCAACAAATGTTGATAAATGGATAGAAAGAGGTGAGCTTCTTGGGTTTAAAAATAATTAATTGCAAGAGTTTATTAAACAACAATAAGAACTAGAAAGAAAAGAGCATAGGCAGAGAGGGGAGGAAGAAAGACTACAAGAAGAAAATGAATGAAAGGAAGTACTATAAATAGATAAAGAATAAGAGCACAAAGTGTAAAAGAAGAAAAGAAGAAAGAGTGATAAAGGAGAGGCTGAACTAGAGAAAATAAGAACACATACTGAGATTGCTAACTCACCCAACAAAGAGAAGAAAGATTCAGGAATGAAAATGGGGTCAGGGCTAGTTGACACAAGTTGCCCAAACTTGATGAACAGGAAGATGACGTAGGGGCTTTCCTGGAGATGTACAGAAGATTTGCCCAAAGTCAGAACTGGGACAGAGGTGATTGGTCAGTTGCTTTTAGTCCACTTTTCATTGGAAAAGGCCTACAAGTGTATGCAGGCATGATGTTAGGAGAGAACTTGGGCTATGACAAATTAAAGGTGGCCTTTCTGATATGATATGAACTTATGGAAGAAATGTTTCATTTAAATTTCAGAATATTCAAACCTGACACAGGAGAAATTGTATTTCAGTTTGTGGCATGTAGGCAAAGATATTCCACAAGATGACTGACATGGCCAAGTGTAAAAATAGTTTTGGAGGACTAGCAGAGTTTTTATACATGAACAATTCATGATCACATGCCGAACTGATGTGTCACTATTTCTAAAGAAGAGAGCACCAAATGACATGGATGAGATGGTCAAGCTGGTAGAACAGTATATGAAAGCCTATGGAAAAAGAGAATATAACTCGTAATTCCAAGAATATCCAGTTAAAGTTGAAACCATTGGTGGCTGACTAGGAGCAAGAGTCTACCAAAGGTGACAGGGGCAAATGGGAGAAGAGATGCCATATTTATTATAAAATAAAGCACAGTGCAAAAGATGGTAATCCATTACCAACAAGCAATGGGAAAAATCTCAACATAAGGCAGCTGGAGCTACATATAAAGATAGTGCTGATAAGAAACAAGAAAAGAATTATTGTCACCATGGATGTTGCTGCCATAAGAAACAGAATTAGAAAAACACATCAGATTTACCATAAGAAGTAAGTGTCATTTCCATGATTAATAAGTGTGTGACTACTGGTGCTGAAGTTAGAAAACAGGTTAACAGTGGCAGTAGTGATCAAAGCATGTTAAAAATATTAAAATATGTAAATAAATTACAAATGTGCTAATTGATGAGACAGCAAAAAAGTTCCCCATATAAAAAATGAAGGTGGATACTCCATGTTATGTAGGAGACCTTAAAACTATGTGTGTCACAGCACCATTATATGGCTTGGTGATTGGAAACACAAAAGGCAGTAGTAATTTGGAGGAACTAGACAGAAGAAAGATGGATGAAGCATCTGCAGTCACCACTAGAGCTCAAGGGAAGTAGAGGACGCAAGATATCAAGGCCTTTAAAATCTCTAAAAGTTACATTCAAATTGTAAGTCCACAGAAGCTGAAGAAAAACCATTCTCTGGAGAAACTTTAGGACAATGTCCAAGAGAAAATCAAGCACAATACAAAATAGAAGGAGACTTACAAAACCGAAAACTGGAAAGTAGTATTGTACTGAACCTATCAGAGCAGTTCTACTGGTGTAGCTAAATGCATCAAAGACAGTAAGAAGTATGTATATAACAAGAAGGCCAAAGATTGACATTTTATGGTCTTAGTTATGCTACCCACCTCCTACAACAAACACACCTGGCAGTGAAAAAGACCTTATCTAGTACAGGAAGTGGTCAACATAATGCACCACAAAATGAAAGTGGATGGGAGGACAAAGATTTACCTTGCCAATCTGTAGAAGAGGTATTTCGAGAGAGAAAAATACCTTATGGGTGCAGCAATTGAGGTATAGATGGATGTAGGAGGTTTGGGTATCATGGAAGCAGAATATGAAAACACTGATTTAACTATAGAAGATAAAGATCTACTAAGCCTTGGACCATTGGGTGAAGACAAGACATACAAGGATGCCAAGATAAGTAAAGTACTGATCAGCAATAGGAAGAAGGAGTTACAAGATATACTGTGTCAATATGTAAATAGACAAGGAAAGACAGACTTCATGAAATACAAAATCAAAACAAAATAAGTATTCTGTCAAAATGTAGCCCTACAAGAGATCCTATGAGAGGAGAGACCAACAATTAAACTGTAAGTGCTGATGTAGATTGTATCAGAAGTCTTATGCACTTTTACATTTATATACTTGCACATAAACGTTTTATTAAAAATAAAATAAAGAAAAGAAATCATAAAAATGGAAAGGACAAATAATATTGTATAAACTACCATGTGTCTGAACATCAGTATGCCATATGTTATGTATGTATGAATGTGTTATGTGAGCATCAGTGTACCATATGTTGTGTATGTATGAATGTGTTGTGTGAACATCAATATACCATATGTTGTGTATGTATGAATGTGTTGTGTGAACATCACTATACCATATGTTGTGTATGTGTGAATGTGTTGTGTGAACATCAGTATACCATATGTTGTGTATGTATGAATGTGTTGTCTGAACATCGGTATACCATGTGTTATGTATGTATGAATGTGTTGTGTGAACATCAGTATACCATATGTTGTGTATGTATGAATGTGTTGTGTGAGCATCAGTATAGAATGTTGTGTATGTATGAATGTGTTGTCTGAACATCAGTATGCCATATGTTGTGTATGTATGAATGTGTTGTCTGAACATCAGTATGCCATATGTTGTGTATGTATGAATGTGTTGTCTGAACATCAGTATACCATATGTTGTGTATGTATGAATGTGTTGTCTGAACATCAGTATGCCATGTGTTGTGTATGTATGAATGTGTTGTGTATGTATGAATGTGTTGTCTGAACATCAGTATGCCATGTGTTGTGTATGTATGAATGTGTTGTCTGAACATCAGTATGCCATATGTTGTGTATGTATGAATGTGTTTTCTGAACATCAGTATACCATATGTTGTGTATGTATGAATGTGTTGTGTGAACATCAGTATACCATATGTTGTGTATGTATGAATGTGTTGTGTGAACATCAGTATACCATATGTTGTGTATGTATGAATGTGTTGTCTGAACATCAGTATACCATATGTTGTGTATGTATGAATGTGTTGTCTGAACATCAGTGTACCATATGTTGTGTATGTATGAATGTGTTGTGTGAACATCAGTATACCATATGTTGTGTATGTATGAATGTGTTTTCTGAACATCAGTATGCCATATGTTATGTATGTATGAATGTGTTGTCTGAACATCAGTATAACATATGTTATGTATGTATCAATGTGTTGTCTGAACATCAGTATACCATATGTTGTGTATGTATGAATGTGTTGTCTGAACATCAGTATACCATATGTTGTGTATGTATGAATGTGTTGTCTGAACATCAGTATGCCATATGTTGTGTATGTATGAATGTGTTTTCTGAACATCAGTATGCCATATGTTGTGTATGTATGAATGTGTTGTCTGAACATCAGTGTACCATATGTTGTGTATGTATGAATGTGTTGTCTGAACATCAGTATGCCATGTGTTGTGTATGTATGAATGTGTTGTCTGAACATCAGTATGCCATATGTTGTGTATGTATGAATGTGTTTTCTGAACATCAGTATGCCATATGTTGTGTATGTATGAATGTGTTGTGTGAGCATCAGTATACCATATGTTGTGTATGTATGAATGTGTTGTGTGAACATCAGTATACCATATGTTGTGTATGTATGAATGTGTTGTGTGAACATCAGTATACCATATGTTGTGTATGTATGAATGTGTTGTCTGAACATCAGTATACCATATGTTGTGTATGTATGAATGTGTTGTGTGAGCATCAGTGTACCATATGTTGTGTATGTATGAATGTGTTGTGTGAACATCAGTATCCCATATGTTGTGTATGTATGAATGTGTTGTGTGAACATCAGTGTACCATATGTTGTGTATGTATGAATGTGTTGTGTGAACATCAGTTTACCATATGTTGTGTATGTATGAATGTGTTGTGTGAACATCAGTATACCATATGTTGTGTATGTATGAATGTGTTGTCTGAACATCAGTATACCATATGTTGTGTATGTATGAATGTGTTATGTGAGCATCAGTGTACCATGTGTTATGTATGTATGAATGTGTTGTGTGAACATCAGTATACCATATGTTGTGTATGTATGAATGTGTTGTGTGAGCATCAGTATAGAATGTTGTGTATGTATGAATGTGTTGTCTGAACATCAGTATGCCATATGTTGTGTATGTATGAATGTGTTGTCTGAACATCAGTATACCATATGTTGTGTATGTATGAATGTGTTGTGTGAACATCAGTATACCATATGTTGTGTATGTATGAATGTGTTGTCTGAACATCAGTATACCATATGTTGTGTATGTATGAATGTGTTGTCTGAACATCAGTATACCATATGTTGTGTATGTATGAATGTGTTGTGGGAACATCAGTGTACCATATGTTGTGTATGTATGAATGTGTTGTCTGAACATCAGTATACCATGTGTTATGTATGTATGAATGTGTTGTCTGAACATCAGTATACCATATGTTGTGTATGTATGAATGTGTTGTCTGAACATCAGTATACCATATGTTGTGTATGTATGAATGTGTTGTGTGAGCATCAGTATAGAATGTTGTGTATGTATGAATGTGTTGTGTGAACATCAGTATACCATATGTTATGTATGTATGAATGTGTTGTGTGAACATCAGTGTACCATATGTTGTGTATGTATGAATGTGTTGTCTGAACATCAGTGTACCATATGTTGTGTATGTATGAATGTGTTGTGTGAGCATCAGTGTACCATATGTTGTGTATGTATGAATGTGTTGTCTGAACATCAGTATACCATATGTTGTGTATGTATGAATGTGTTGTGTGAGCATCAGTGTACCATATGTTGTGTATGTATGAATGTGTTGTGTGAACATCAGTTTACCATATGTTGTGTGTGTATGAATGTGTTTTGTGAACATCAGTATACCATATGTTGTGTATGTATGAATGTGTTGTCTGAACATCAGTATGCCATATGTTATGTATGTATGAATGTGTTTTCTGAACATCAGTATACTATATGTTGTGTATGTATGAATGCGTTGCGTGAACATCAGTATACCATATGTTGTGTATGTATGAATGTGTTGTGTGAGCATCAGTATGCCATATATTGGGTATGTATGAATGTGTTGTCTGAACATCAGTGTACCATATGTTGTGTATGTATGAATGTGTTGTCTGAACATCAGTATACCATATGTTGTGTATGTATGAATGTGTTGTGTGAACATCAGTATCCCATATGTTGTGTATGTATGAATGTGTTGTGTGAACATCAGTATACCATATGTTGTGTATGTATGAATGTGTTGTCTGAACATCAGTATACCATATGTTGTGTATGTATGAATGTGTTGTCTGAACATCAGTATACCATATGTTGTGTATGTATGAATGTGTTGTGTGAGCATCAGTGTACCATATGTTGTGTATGTATGAATGTGTTGTGTGAACATCAGTATACCATATGTTGTGTATGTATGAATGTGTTGTGTGAACATCAGTATACCATATGTTGTGTATGTATGAATGTGTTGTGTGAACATCAGTATACCATATGTTGTGTATGTATGAATGTGTTTGTCTGAACATCAGTATACCATATGTTATGTATGTATGAATGTGTTGTGTGAACATCAGTATACCATATGTTGTGTATGTATGAATGTGTTGTGTGAACATCAGTATAGATATGTTGTGTATGTATGAATGTGTTGTCTGAACATCAGTATACCATATGTTGTGTATGTATGAATGTGTTGTCTGAACATCAGTATACCATATGTTGTGTATGTATGAATGTGTTGTGTGAACATCAGTATACCATATGTTGTGTATGTATGAATGTGTTGTGTGAACATCAGTATACCATATGTTGTGTATGTATGAATGTGTTGTCTGAACATCAGTATACCATATGTTGTGTATGTATGAATGTGTTGTCTGAACATCAGTATACCATATGTTGTGTATGTATGAATGTGTTGTCTGAACATCAGTATACCATATGTTGTGTATGATGTTGTATGAATGTGTTGTCTATGAACATCAGTATGTGAACATCAGTATACCATGTTGTGTATGTATGAATGTGTTGTCTGAACATCAGTATACCATATGTTGTGTATGTATGAATGTGTTGTCTGAACATCAGTATACCATATGTTGTGTATGTATGAATGTGTTGTGTGAACATCAGTATAGAATGTTGTGTAATGTATGAATGTGTTGTCTGAACATCAGTATACCATATATGTTGTGTATGTATGAATGTGTTGTCTGAACATCAGTATACCATATGTTGTGTATGTATGAATGTGTTGTGTGAACATCAGTATACCATATGTTGTGTATGTATGAATGTGTTGTGTGAACATCAGTATACCATATGTTGTGTATGTATGAATGTGTTGTGTGAACATCAGTATACCATATGTTGTGTATGTATGAATGTGTTGTCTGAACATCAGTATGCCATATGTTGTGTATGTATGAATGTGTTGTCTGAACATCAGTATACCATATGTTGTGTATGTATGAATGTGTTGTGGGAACATCAGTGTACCATATGTTCTGTATGTATGAATGTGTTGTCTGAACATCAGTATACCATGTGTTATGTATGTATGAATGTGTTGTCTGAACATCAGTATACCATATGTTGTGTATGTATGAATGTGTTGTCTGAACATCAGTATACCATATGTTGTGTATGTATGAATGTGTTGTCTGAACATCAGCATGCCATATGTTGTGTATGTATGAATGTGTTGTGTGAACATCAGTATGCCATATGTTGTGTATGTATGAATGTGTTGTCTGAACATCAGTATGCCATATGTTGTGTATGTATGAATGTGTTGTGTGAACATCAGTATACCATATGTTATGTATGTATGAATGTGTTGTGTGAACATCAGTATACCATATGTTGTGTATGTATGAATGTGTTGTCTGAACATCAGTATACCATATGTTGTGTATGTATGAATGTGTTGTGGGAACATCAGTATACCATATGTTGTGTATGTATGAATGTGTTGTCTGAACATCAGTATGCCATATGTTGTGTATGTATGAATGTGTTGTCTGAACATCAGTATACCATATGTTGTGTATGTATGAATGTGTTGTGTGAACATCAGTATACCATATGTTGTGTATGTATGAATGTGTTGTCTGAACATCAGTATACCATATGTTGTGTATGTATGAATGTGTTGTCTGAACATCAGTATACCATATGTTGTGTATGTATGAATGTGTTGTCTGAACATCAGTATACCATGTGTTGTGTATGTATGAATGTGTTGTATGAACATCAGTATACCATATGTTGTGTATGTATGAATGTGTTGTCTGAACATCAGTATACCATATGTTGTGTATGTATGAATGTGTTGTCTGAACATCAGTATACCATATGTTGTGTATGTATGAATGTGTTGTCTGAACATCAGTATACCATATGTTGTGTATGTATGAATGTGTTGTGTGAACATCAGTATACCATATGTTGTGTATGTATGAATGTGTTGTCTGAACATCAGTATACCATATGTTGTGTATGTATGAATGTGTTGTGTGAGCATCAGTATAGAATGTTGTGTATGTATGAATGTGTTGTCTGAACATCAGTATGCCATATGTTGTGTATGTATGAATGTGTTGTGTGAACATCAGTGTACCATATGTTGTGTATGTATGAATGTGTTGTGTGAACATCAGTTTACCATATGTTGTGTGTGTATGAATGTGTTGTGTGAACATCAGTATACCATATGTTGTGTATGTATGAATGTGTTGTCTGAACATCAGTATGCCATATGTTGTGTATGTATGAATGTGTTGTGTGAACATCAGTATACCATATGTTGTGTATGTATGAATGTGTTGTGTGAGCATCAGTATGCCATATGTTGGGTATGTATGAATGTGTTGTCTGAACATCAGTATACCATATGTTGTGTATGTATGAATGTGTTGTTTGAACATCAGTATACCATATGTTGTGTATGTATGAATGTGTTGTGGGAACATCAGTGTACCATATGTTGTGTATGTATGAATGTGTTGTCTGAACATCAGTATGCCATATGTTGTGTATGTCTGAATGTGTTGTCTGAACATCAGTATACCATATGTTGTGTATGTATGAATGTATTGTCTGAACATCAGTATGCCATATGTTGTGTATGTATGAATGTGTTGTCTGAACATCAGTGTACCATATGTTATGTATGTATGAATGTGTTTATTTGTTAGTGAACTTTTAAATAAATTTGGAGTTGCTAGGAGGACAGTTTTGCATGCAGACTCAGAATGGACCAGTAACATCTTTATCTGTGTGGCACACTCTTCTGCAGGGAATGCTTGTATAAAACATGCTTGAAATGTTACCCAGACATTAAGAAGTAGATTTTTTGTAGGTGTTGAACCCTAATTTGACATAAGATTTTGTATTTCTAGTCCATTTGGGATTATGGTGGAATTGTAGTTGAAACTTTGCTCACAATCTGGTGAGATCAGACTTTGTTTATATGCTCAGGTACCACAAGAGTGGGTGCCTTAACATCTTTTTTTTAGCAAAGTAATGAACCTGTTGAACTAGCTGTAAAAGTAATTGGAGATGATGGAGGAACTAAACTAATATGTTAGGTCTTTCCAGTCTTGCAATGAAGCATGGGTATTTTATACTTATGTCTTTCTAATATGCAAAATTGTAGTCTATGTTTGACAACATTTATGTATAAAAAACAATCTTAGCCTTATATGCAGTTGTATTATACACTTTTTTCCTTGATGTTAAATTAGCATTATTGTTTTCTATATAATACATATTCTTTTCTGCAGAAGTAAAGTAATTAACTAATGATTAGCTAATTAACCTTCATGAGTACACATTAAAATATCTACCTTTTAGTACACCTGGGGTCCTTATGGACCCCACATATATTTAATGATCATAATGTTGAAGCTATGATTTAGATGTTGAAAAGTTAGCATACTGGCTTCTCACAGCATTGTGGAGATAAACTGTGAAAAATACTGAGTACCATAAGTATATGTGATTTATTATTACAAAATATGAAACTTATATCCATTTTCTCATATTTAGACAAAAAATTGTCATCATTGACATATATTTCGATAATATAGGGCCACATCTTCTCTAATTGACATCTAACAACTAAAACTAATAAAATACTGAATGAAGAAACAAATTTCTTGAATATGTAACAAAAAACACCAAATTGTACGAATATGTGCTTGTGGTCTTAATGGGCCCAAGGGGGTCGAACTACATCTAACTTTGTTTCAGAACTAAACTTATGCCATATTTTGAACAGCATGTAAGCAAAACTTATTCTGAGTGAACATAAAGTGTTTCTCATATCTTTTGCCAGTCATTTTACAAACACTCATCACACCATTCATTGGGTGTAGAGTGATCAGTGCAGACATGGTTTCCACATGCTGTACATGTTTGACAGACTTTCCTGACCACAATTTTTGGGCAAAGATAACATCGGGTTTTTGTTGCTGGAAAATTTTGATCAGTATGCTGTCCTGTATGGAGCAATCCTAGATCTACAAAGGCAGATTTGATGCCTCTCAGCATTGCACGGGGATTCTGGAGACATTTCTGAAGTAGGTTGTGCACGTTACTTCACTTCAAGAGAGATGTAAATACATAATCACTGTTTATCACAATGGATAACCTCTGTTAGTGCATACACACAATGCCTGATGAAAACACAGAGATCCAAATCTGTATACTACTTGGGGTCCACATGGACCCCGTGCAGCTTTTTATTCACAAAAATTATTCGACTGCAAAACATGGAAAGTTTTACTATTTTTGTGTCGGAGGACGATAATGTGACAATTATATAAAAGTATAACTGGTCAATGAAAAAGTAAAAAATGTTTATTGTTGGGGTCCATATGGACCCTGGGTGTAGTGATGAAGGTTAAACTGAGAATTTAATGGAAATACATTATTTGAATTATTTTAGGTAAATAAGCAGCAAATTAATTAGTTATTCTTTTTTGTTTTCAAAAAGGAATAATTAATGTAGTAAATCTTAGAAATGATGCTAAAAGGGATCCAGTTCAGTCTGTTGTGTTGAAAAGTTGTGTAAAATATTTTGCTGTACCACCATTCAAGAGCTTGATGCTTGACACTTTAGTAGCTGTTGATGTGCACTCTGGTGTTAATATCTTCAAAAACGAAGTACACAAAGGTAGGGTAGATGTTTTTATGTTAAATGTTTTAACATTTGTTTATATTTGTAGTACAAACATTATTTTTTAATTCTTCTAATAGTAACTCCCAGAGTTTATAACTAACAACAAGTTATCTTATTCAATTTTCAGCATCCAAAACATAAGTGCTCGAGAAATATTAAATTGTTTCATTGCTTAAATGTTTAAGGGACAGTATCTAATAAGCTGTTATTCGATATGTCATAAACTACCAACTTGGGCACCCTTCATTTTTTGAAAAGTATTTGCCTAAGTTGATTTAGAAAAACCATTATTTGCCTTATTTATTATTTGTCCAATATTTGTTTGCAAACTATCATGTATTACAATCAGTGATCACTTTGTGGTATTATAAATGGTGTATATATTTATAAATCCAGATATGTAACATGTTTTGATTATATTTCATGGAGAGATATAATAACAGATCGTGAAATAATTTATGTTTAATTATTATATAAATATAGGCTGTTAAAAAGTGGAATAAAAAACTCTATGTATAGTAATCCCAATGAGCATTAGAATGTGATCATAGACTCATTCTTTCTTCAGCACTGGCTGTGTTCAGATGTGTTTTGCACTTTTTTTTTTTAGTATCAAGTTATCTTTATTACTTGCCTTTGTCTCTTTAGTGTTAAGTTGCTTTTGTTATTGATGCACTTTTGTTCCATCTATCTGATTGCAACTTTGTTTTACCTTGTCACCATATTTATATACATAAAGTCCAGGGTTACATTTATAACTTTATTGAGCTGTGATGAATCAAAGTGTAACAATAATTTCATTGATGATTTTCCTGCTTTCATGCACTTCTGAGCACCCTGTTACCAACTTGTCATCTCTCAATCAATTTTCCATTGTTCTTCAATTCTGATTGTGGATGAATTTCTCAGTCCATATTGGACCTTCTCTTTTGGGCTGTGTTTAACCAAGATAGATATTTTGAATGTTTCTCTTAATTTCTGTTATTGCTATGTGGTTCTCTGGCTTTTCCTGTCTCAGCAAAAATCAGCAATTGCTACTTACACTCTTCTTTGAAGCACCACTTGCCTGGACTGGCTGATCTAACTTTCCAAGTCCATTTGGCTCACTCATTTTCTTGTCCACATGTTTTTTTTTCTCCCTTGGTACAGAGTGAGCTCAACTCTCTTGCCTTGTATTTGTGGCATAGAGATTTTGGTATTTAAAGATCTACTATTTCTCATTTGGGAATTCTTGTTCCCTAGGAGCCATAATTGCTCTTAGTCGTGCACACATTTCTCCTTCTGTGAGCTCTAGAAGGTCATTTGAACATGTCATACAGTCCCTTATATGTCCTTATGTCTCTAATTTCCTTTGTTAGGAATTTCTTGTTCTTTTCAACCAACACAACCCAGGTATATCACTCTTCCCCCTCCTTCAGCCCAACTTATATCTTTACATCAACACTTATATTTCTGGTTAGAGAGATAATTCTCAACTTTGCAACTTTTTCCAGAGACTGGTCTGTGGAGAGAATTCTCTTTATATCAACTTTCTGGAAACAATTGTGGCTTATCAGACTTAGCCTCTTCCACAGTCATGGTTTCTAGTCATCTTGTAGTTATCTACACAGATAACTTTACAGTTGTTACTTCTGTTAACTGCCAAAGAGGCATCTGCTTTTGGAATCTTTGTTTTCTCCCTTTGAACTTCCTTTTTGTCATATTTTCCTTAATACTTGTCATGTCTCTGCAGTTTGAATCTGGAGGCAGACTTTGATGTGATCCCTCCCATAACATGATCATTTCATTCTTTAGTTTTCTGTTGAATTTTCCCCCCTTCAGAACCCCTTAGATTGATATTTTTGTGACTCTTACTTTGGAGATCTTTTCTCATTTGCTCATTTTCATGTCAGGATGTTGTGACTTTATCTTCAAGTGTGGAATTTGTTAGTTTTTCTTGTGAGATGTTTAGTATATTCCTACAATGTAGCCCAATTTTTCTCTCATTCCTGTAATCCTTCTACTCTCACTCTGACTACCACTATTAATCCTTTTACCATTTCCTTTGGCTAAGTTATTCTACTCTTCCACATCTTACTTCTTATTTAACCTGGCTTTCCAACAATGCCTTTCTTGACCATTGCTGATTGCTTGATAATATTGTCCATGACCTTCCACCTTTCCCCTGTCAACTTTTAGGCTCTTTGTTCATCACTATTCCACCTCCCTTGTTTAGTGCCTCTTCCAAGTTTGGACTTTTTTTCAAGCTTTTGCATGCCCTCCCTTTGGATCTTTCACTTCCTGTTTATTGTATTTTCTTTTTCTTGTATGTGATCTTAATAATTTGGACATTTTATCTTGGAAATCTCTTATACTTTGCCATAAGGATCTCTTGATGTTATTTCTTGATCACTCTTTTTTTTTCTGTAGATCTAGGCTGCCAAAGAGTGTAATTAGATGTTTTCTCACACGTCTCTCTTATCTATTTCCTCGTAGTCATTCTGATTTCAGTTGTTTTTTGTATCCAGATCAGGTTGTCCATTCCTATCTTGCTTGGACTTTCCCTTTCATAGAAATTACCGTTGCCTACTTTCAGAATGGCACACCTCTTCTTGAGCCTTGTCCCCTTCCACCTCAGCTAGCTGGATTTGTCAGATCATCTTGGTGAGTCTGACTATATACTTTTTGTGTGTCTCTTCCTATCAAATTCAGCATATCATAGCCAATGCTGTAACTGAACAGTGTCCTAACTAGTGCAGCTTGTAGCAACACACAATAAAATAAACTAAAACATTTCAAACACCTTGGGTCGAGAGATATGATGCTGTAGAATTTTAACCCATTTTATCTAAGAAATTTCAACCACTAAACGAAAAAAAAAAAAAAATCAACAAAACCCCAAAACTGCAGTTGTTGCCAATTGCCTTGTTGTGGCACTTTAACTGTGAATTTTTCATTTCTGATAACATCTTGTCCAACATTTTCTCATTAATAAGGGTATTATCTAAGGAGCTAGAAGCAGTTAATATATATATTTTGTATTGTGTTGCACAGGTGAATTATGTCCTCAAACCCTATGGATCTAAAACTTAATTGAAATTTTGTAACATACTTAAAGTATCTGCAAAATGTAGTACTTTATTCATTGATGTAAGAATCATGTGCATTGCTGGATGTCAAACAAAAAGATTAAATGTACTTTCAAACAGTTTCAAAAAGTATTACAAGTGATCAGTTTACTTGCTTTTTCTTGAGCATTTAATTGAAGAATTAGCAACTGGAGTTGTATCTTGTAAAGCTAAAATATTTGATCTATCTAAGTTTACAACTTCTACTTGTTTCTCAATCAAACTACAATAGTTGGATGAGTCAATAGTGTTCTATATTCCATTTTTGAAAGATAATTAATATGCAGAAACGTAAGGAGAGATGTTCAAATAAAAATCACATGTTGGAGAAGTATGTGAAAAGCCAAGGTGGAAGAAAAACAGACCAAATAAAAACAATCAGTGCTGTATCCATATGTTACAGCATGGCATTTCCATGTATGCTAATTCTTTTAACAATAGCAAATACTTTGCCTGCTGCAGTTGCATTTACAGAGTGCTAGCTTTCAACATTAAACCCCCTATAAATCTAAGAAATACTGTTAATGAGAACTGGTTAATAGAACTAAATTTAATCTATAAACAGGTGCATAAATCTTTTCATTGATCATGTTCTGTCAAAAAGGAAGGCTCTTTGATTTTGTTCTATTATCTTAGATCTTCTAATATTATTCAACATACATAAACATTAATACATTGTTATCGTTATATAATGCTCCCCGCTAGTCCAGCGGTATGTCTCGATTAAGCACAGATAGCTTATTGTCTAGCTTAAAAACAACTAGTAAAAATTATTTATACATTATAGAATATGTCATATGCAGTTGTGTTGTAATACACTCATTATTTGTACATCACTGAGTACGTTGTATGCAATCTTGTTGTCATACTACACTCATTTCATTTCAGAAAAACGTATGCCATCTTGTATTACACTCACGTCATTCGTACATCTCAGAATGCGTTGTATACAATATTGTTGTATTACACTCATGTTATTTTAACATCACAGAATTCGTCGTACACAGTTTTGTTGTCATACTGCAGTCATATTATTCGTATATCACGGAATACTTTATGTGCAGCCTTGTTATATTAAAGTTGTTATTTTTTCACCACAAAATACGTTGTATGCAGTCTTGTAACATTGCACTAATGTTACTTGCAAGTCACAGAATCGTTGGTTGCGATCTTATCATATAACACTCGTAATATTCGTGCATTACAGAATACGTTTTACGGAATCGTATTTTCGCATCCAGTAGTGGAGGAAGTAATATTGGATTGATCAGACAACTCAGAATAATGTGCAAAACATACCAGTATTTTAAAGATTGAGGAAGAATGATAACCAGGAAATTTTGAAATATACGTGGTTTGAGAGTGAATTTTGTTGAACTTTTACTATACTTTATCAAAAGTATTAATCATTCGTTGGAAGCATGTCTTTATGATTCGTAAAAAATAGAAGCTCGCTGACACCTTGTACTCGGGGCCTGGCATGGTCTAGCGCGTTAAGGCGTACGCTTCGTAATCTGAGGGGCACGGGTTCGCGCCCGAGTCGCGCCAAACATGCTCGCCCTCCCAGCCGTGGGGGCGTTATAATGTCACAGTCAATCCCACTATTCGTTGGTAAAAGAGTAGACCAAGAGTTGGCGGTGGGTGGTGATGACTAGCTGCCTTCCCTCTAGTCTTACACTGCTAAATTAGGGACGGCTAGCACAGATAGCCCTCGAGTAGCTTTGTGCGAAATTCCAAAAACCAAACCAACCTTGTACTCGCCACAGCTACAACCAAGCACAAATATGTACACTTGTAGATAACACGTCATTTATTATTCATTGTTATAGTGATTCATATATACAGCTATAACACTATTTATTTACCTAGAAACTGTTTTTCAAGTTCAAGCTAAAGCTTAAGAAGCCCAACGCTTAATGTAACAAAATGTTGGCCCGGCCGCTACCCAGTCTTTCGAACGTGCTCTGGCGTACATGATATACAGTCACATTATTTGTATCATAAAAGACATCATATAAAATCTTTCTTATTATATTTTACTAAGTTGTTTGCGTGTCCTCTGTCCGTAATGGTCCAGCAAGGCCAGGCAGTTTGGGAATTCGACTTGTAATCTGAGGGTCGCGGGTTCGAATCCCCGTCGCACCAAAATATGCTCGCCCTTTCAGCTGTAGGGGCGTTATAACGTTACGGTCAATCCCACTATTCATTGGTAAAAGTGTAGCCCAAGAGTTGGCAGTGGATGGTGATGACTAGCTGCCTTCCCTCTAGTCTTACACTGCTAAATTAGGGACGGCTAGCGCAGATAGCCCTCGTGTAGTTTTGCGCGAAATTCCAAACAAACAAACAAAATCGTCCGTCATAAAATTTCCAATTATAATAAATTGGTCTGAAATCTAGGTAATGTATTACTCTTTACTATTATAAATATTATTATTATATGCATCAAACTTCGTTTCATTTAGTGTCCCCCGCTGGGACAGCGGTAAGTACGGATTTATAATACTAAATTTTAAGGATTCGATGTGGCTTTGCTATAAGAAAAAGTTTGTTTGTTTGTTTGTTTTGGAATTTCGCACAAAGCTACTCGAGGGCTATCTGTGCTAGCCGTCCCTAATTTAGCAGTGTAAGACTAGAGGGAAGGCAGCTAGTCATCACCACCCACCGCCAACTCTTGGGCTACTCTTTTACCAACGAATAGTGGGATTGACCGTCACATTATACACCCCCACGGCTGGGAGGGCGAGCATGTTTAGCGCGACGCTATAAGAAAAAACACAAATATTCATCGTTTCATTTGGCCAATATTTTTTAACATTTCGAAAATTAATCCTAAAACCTTCAAAGAGTTCCTGCTTGCTGATATGAGCCACAAACCTATCAGTATCTCAGAAATAGGTTTACCACTTGATCCAGAAAGTTCGTAGCAAACTATGAAGGATTTATAATTTCAACAAGATGCCTCAAATGCTTCGCAATCCGCTGTTTTCTTCTGTTAACATCTAAGGCCTGGCATTGCCAGGTGGTTAAGGCACTCGACTCGTAATCTGAGGGTCGCGGGTTCGAATCCACATCACACCGTCACATTATAACGCCCCCCTACTGAAAGGGTGAGCATGTTTGGTGGTACGGGGATCCGAACCAGCGACCTTCAGATTATAAGTCGAGTGCCTTAACCATCTGGCCATGATGGGATGTCATTGTCCTGTATGTAAGAGCCTTGTTATCGAATTAGTATGAAGGGCACATGAATAAGAACCATTAATGCATACTTTCTAGTTTCAGGTCTATTATGAGATCAGTGATTAAAGAATTACACAAAAAATCATTGTATTTAATTTTAAAGAGCTCAATCTCAACAGAAATAAAGCAGTGTGTCTAAGCATAACCAAGAAACTAAAATTGTATTTTCGAATAAACAAGTGCTTACGCTGAACTCCCTCTCTCTCTCTCTCTTTTTTTGTGTCAAATCTGGGAGGTTTCTTTTTAAAAAGGTAGATGTACTGAGCTTGATAAAGTGGTCCTGTTTTTTAAATGAAAAAAATGTACGTGAAAACATAAAAAACATGATAATTTGAGTGTAATGAATTTTTTTTTGAGGGAACAGTTGAACGCATGCAAATTTGTAAAAGCAGCTTGATTAACTCCTGATATTCACTACCTGCAGAATTTCACCTCTAATCAAATAATTCCGTTTTCTCTTTTAGGAGTTTTGTGCAATCTCTTTATTTTATATACATTAGGAAGATTAATTCGAACTGTTCGACAGAATCACTCTCTCCTTATTTAGTGAACGAATTTGTAATTAGTACCAGATTTACCTGTTTGATAATTTGTGGAATTCAGCATTTTTATCAAAACCTACCACATATTTCCACAGAACTGGCCGTAGGCAAAACTGTAGCTTGTTCCAACTTTGTATCAGGCGCTCCTTTTGTAAACTTCACATGAATTGCTGACTGCAATACCGATTTTGGTGCTCCTTGAGGTGGGTAACACATGTCGCTTTTCTCAACGACTGGTCCTGTACTCACATACCACACTGCAAAAGTGATATTTGATCTCATTTTGAAATATGGCTTTATTAAGTTTATTAGTTAGTATCTGTTATTATGGGGCGTTCAAAGTCAATGTATTAGAAATTATGCCGTTTATAATTTATGGAGAAATAGAAGGTTATACATGGCACCTTTGCATATAAGTACGCAATAATAATTTTAGCGCAAAGCTATACAATTGTGCATTGTCTTTCATTTTAAAGTGATAAGTGGCTACTACGCAGCATCTACTACTAATTCTTGCACTACTCTTTTCTCATCAAATAGTGAAGTGAGTTTTGACTGGCACTCTAAAATTACACTCATGGCCCCAAAGTGTGAAACGATATTTTGTAGCAACAAACCATGTTCCAAGCTCGGAATCACAACCGAGTTCGCTAAGCATAAAATCACGTTCGGCCCTCCGTTTTGGTTAATTTATGTTATTGTTAGGTCTTTCTAAATTTTGTTTCTGTCGTGTATTATTCGGGTCCCTTTAAATTTAATTTAGAAATAAACAAATTGTTTAGAAAACTGTATTCAACTTTTAACCAAACAGTAGTAATTTCTGGGTTAAAATGTTAAATTCAAATAAATAGGGTAACCAAAATTAATATGTGAAACAGTCGAAAAGGTTTTGTTTGTATGTTATGGGCTATTTTGGCTATGTGCACTGTGCCCACTGTCAACGTTGAAACCAAATTATAAGCCCTTATAAGCCATTGGTTGGCCTGTCGAAGGAAAAATATTACAACTGCAGTATGAATTTTAAATCTTTCTTTGGTATAACTTACAACCGGCGTGAGAATATTGAGTACATAGAATTTTACGTTAAACACATATCACAAAATAATGTAAAATTCATACGTTTTTACAACATGTGTTTTTTAAACGATATGACGTGAACTGAGAAAAGTGACATAACCACGAATCTTTTAAATCGTTAATACTACTGTTTCGTTTTAACGTCTTTTCGAATTTTGTGATACTACGTTTATAGTAGTAACATAATCGTAGTTTGTGTAGTCGACGCAGGTGAACTAGTGATGGAAGATAGAAAAGGAGTAGTAGTTGTTGCTGATAAAGTAAAGTTAAACGACAATAAAAGGTGTGCTGAAACAGAAGGTATTATTTCAGGTAAAAAGTCTCAAAAATGTAATGAAATGTCTGACTTGGAATACGACGAAGGTGCCAGATCCAAGAAGATTATTCGAAACACCATTAGCACAATTAGAAAATATAGTTACCAAAGTCCGGAGAAAGAAGAAACTAAACTTGCATCTAATGATAATCTACCTAGATGTAAATATGGGAGAGAATGCTACAGAAAGAATCCACAACATTTTAAAGAATTTTCACATTTTGTGGGTTTGTATAAAGAGCTGGTTAATTATTTTTTTTGTTAAATTAGAAGCTGAATAACTTAAAACGTTTGAACAACAACGAGCCATATGGCCTTTAATGCTTCACTGTCAAAGCACGTTTTTACACACGTTCTTAGAAGGGTAAAAGTTAAAACACTTAATAAATTTGGATCTAGCCTGTCTTTGTCAAAATTGTAGGTTTATTTTCTCTTGTTTCATCGTGCTAAGAATACAGCACAAAACAATCAGAGGCCTATATTCTTTTGATTCCCCAGATAATTTTGTGAACTTCAATAAGAGAATTTCTTAACCTTTTTGTAAGAGCAAATAGTTTAAGCAACTTACCACTGTAACAGTGTAAGGTAACTGTCCATCCCAGGAATAATTCTAATGGTCTTTCTCTGAATCATTTCAAACAGTAAGTCAGTGTGTCAAAATTGTTCATAGCATTCAAAATGAGGGCAGACTAGTCATTTGTATATCATGAGAAATTACTACGTTTTATGAATAAACAGTAGAGTTCTGTTAGCTTACCTAGCAACACAGTATTGGCTTACTGACTTGAGTGATTTATCTGTCATTATGATAAAATCCTTTTCTTCAGTCACACTGCTGAGTGGGTTCTCTTTATAATATGTGATCAAAATTATGGTGACCTAAATGCAGTACCCTGCATTTAGTGTTATTATAGATTTACCAAATGTTTGTCCATTTTATCAATTGATCCTGGTTCTATAATACTTTAACATTCTCAGAACATCTAGAAGTACTTAAAGTCATGGGCATACTTCTCTAATTTACTAATTTTGCTCATACTGTTATCATTAATATAATAAAATATCACTGAACCCTAAAATACTCCTCTGGTATCAGTCTAGGTTCTTCAGAACATCAGAAGTAACATTTTGCTTTCTCTCATCTAACCATCATATACTCCAATTTAATAATCTTACCCAATCCCTACCAAGATTATTTTTGTTACTAGTCTCTTGTGTACATTTATAAGACATATTTTTTACGTGTCATTATTTCTTAGCTGTACTGGTAGATCTAATACTAGTGGAGCTGACTGTATGTATCTCTAGCTAGTCCTCACTGAATACTATACAGTTTTGGTCTCCTTGTATGAGAAAGGATATTGATCAAATAGAAAGGGTTCATATGAAAATTATTAGTACTAGAATAATTCTTGGATAGAAAGGCTCTCTGACAAGAAAAGTTTAAGATATATTAACATGTTTTTTCATGGAGACAAGTTTAGTATATTATTCAAGGGATCAGTTGGATAAGGGCCTCTGATTTCCTTGTGATTTACATATTCTGAAGAAAACAATAAAAAGACAAGTTTAAGAGTCAGAGAAGACAGGATATATTTTAGTTTAAGAATATTTTATTCTTCTAACTGGCTCATTAACATATGAAATGTTACCATTGGCTGAAGTGGAGGTTAGCACTCCTGGAAGAGGGAACTAATAGTTTTCTGAAAAACAAATGGTAGCTATGAAAGTTTTTACTTTTCTTAAAAGTGTTCAAGGACATGTTTGAAGGAAGAAATAGTCCCTTGTCTTCAGGCTATGTTACATTATGAAGGCAGAAAAACATGAGTTTAAAGTTTGAATAAGACAGGCTAACTTCATTTATGGAGTTTTATTGTTTTAGTAGAGTTATTGGGTATGGAATATATTGCTCTCTGCAGTATTGGAAGCCATTCTTTTGGAAGAGTTTGAGATGGGAATTTCTAATTTCTTGAAAAATATAGAATGGATTAAAATGTGTAATTTTTCTGAAAGGTAAGTGTAATTAGCTTCAAAAGACCAACTGATTTTTTGTTATCTATAAAGACATGTTACAGTATAATATTATGTTCCTCTTTTTTTCTTTTTCACTATTACAGAAGAACCACTGCACAAAAAGTCTAGAATAGACACCAGTGACATGGAGAGTCCAAGTTCTAGTAGACAGAAGAATCCGATTCCAAAAGTGATGAAAGAAAGTCACCCATCTTTTGGGTTTTTTTTAACCAAGGTCAGAGGGTTATCTCCTGAGTATAATCAACACAATGCACTGGATTTAAAAGGTAAGTTAATCTGGCTTACTACATTTACGTTGAAGAACATTTTATAAGCAAAATATAATGTCATGCAAAGCTTCTTGTGCCCAGTTTTTAACTTTGTATGTATATGGTTTCACAGTTTCAAATTTGTTTGAACTTACTGTAAAAAATTCAAACACTTAAATATTTTGACTCTACGAGTGTCTTTTTTATTGTTGTAAAAATTCCTAAAAAGATATGTAGGATATTACGAGTAGTGGTTGTTGAAAGAGATAAAAGAAAAATGTTGAAGGTAAAACTGCTAAGAAGTTAACTACAGAAATGTGTATATATATATATATTAAATGTGTGTGTGTATACACACACACACACACACACACACATACACCATTGTTGATAGTGTTTCAGGCAATGCCTTTCTTTGGGTATCATCTTTCTTGAATATTGTTTTATCATTTGCCAAAACAGAAAAATCAACAAATGTCACTAAACATTCTAAGTTTAATGGTATTAATGTTGTTGATGGTAATAATGGGTATCGTTCCATTAAACCCCTGTAAAAGGTAAGTTTTTACTATAATATCGTACAACATTCTGTGTGAATGTATATTCCAATACAGTACAGACACAAAAGTCAGAACTTAGGATCCCAGAAAACAAATAACTATGTGACATTTTCTACATTAACCCATCATATCAGTGAGGATCATATAATTATTATTAAATAAAAAATATATATGTATAACAAATAGGATGTGTGTGATCCAAATATAAGAAATGAGAAGGTATGCATTCTACAGTGTGTAATAATAATACACACATGGAGCTAATCCAATGAAGTAGTTGTCAAATTGTGAATACAACTCCTAAAAATATCCATATAGTCTATTCATCTATCAATCTGCCTTTGTAAAGAGAAAAACTCAGGTTTTAATCCCTTATTTTGTTACCACATACTGTTCTGCAGCAAATTAGTTTCTAAAACATAAGAGCTATCTGGTAATAAATGAGTTAAAGGATAGTAACTAATAATAATTAAATGGTAAAATAGTCAGCTGATCATGGCAACAATTGGTTAACATAATTATAGCAGCAGTATAAAAAATATTAACTTTCTCTTTTGTCTGTATCTAATGGCACAAATTTATTTTTTTGTAGTTTTACTTAATTTTAATTGAAAGGTATAAAATAAAAACTTGCTTCACCAGACTTCTTTATTTGGGGGTATGTTAAAGACATCATGTATTGCACATCTATAGCAAACACTATAGAGCTAATCATCAGAAAATGGATATCATTGTTACTGTAACATGTGGACATGTTGCAGAGAATGTGGACTGAAGTCAAATATTGGTTAGACATGCTGAGAGCCACTGATAGTATACACATTAGAAGTCTACTAACATGCCAATAAAAACTGAGTTGGGTTACAAGATGTTGAGAAGTACATGGTTTTATTTCTTTAGTTATTCTGTTATTAAATTTTACAATTGAAAATATAATATTGAACTACTCTTTAAATAAATAAGTGATATTGTGTTATCTATGACATATCCAAAATTTATTGCAAGTTGATACATATGGAATATCTGGAGTAAAATCAAGGGACACTGAATTCTTGGATATTTTAATTTGCAAGATAAAGATGGTGAAAGCTTCTTTACATAAGATTTCTATGAAGTCATTACAAACAGTTGAGGATAAGTATGACACATGAACTTTTCTCTTATTTGCACATTTTTGAATATGCAAGTAAATGATCTTAAGTAACTGCCACTGAACCAACTACTTCATTGCTTCCTCTGAAAGATGCTCTTCTGGATGATAGGAACTTTATGGCTGAGAGAATACACATTGGAACATGGTGCCTTTGTTTTTTCTTTGACACCATCTGCTCTTTTAGAGTTGGTTTGTTCAGTTTTGGTTTTATGATTAACACATTTAGTGACACAGCTTTGAAGCAGCAAGCTTGCTTTATGCTGACTAAACTCCCTTGCAATTTGTTTTCTAGTTAGAATAACCAGTTGCTAGTGAAAAAGTTAATAACAATTTGCATACAATGCAGAATGTATTCTCTTTTGGTAGTGAGTAACAAAAACCAATTGTTTGCAATAAAAAAAGGCTTTTGAATATTGACATTTATACTTGTAACTCAGAATCTATTTTGTTAGTCCCATGTACTGGCAAAGAGTAGCCTTATACACAAAAAATAATCTCTCAAATTGTTTAAATCTTGTGTCCATGTCCCAATGTCAAATGTAAAAGATGGGCTAGTATCGACATTACCATTGCAATAATTGATTTTTTCCTGTTGGTAGGAGCTTAATTCAGTTTGATGAGGGAATGGTATCAGCTTTGAGAGTTGTAGTCACTACATGATTGTTTTCACATTCTTGGCTTGTGTTTGAGTATTCAGCCTTTTCTGATTGAGAACAGAGGCTTGATTTGATATGATAAGACTGATGATCATCAGCATCCAGAGATTTCGCATCAACTTGATTATTTCTGATGTTTTTGCTTGAGATAATGTTTGGCACTCTGTTGTTTTTTCTCTATAAAAAAAGTAAACTGATGAACAGTTATTTTATATTTTTCTTTAAAAAAATTATTTTTTAAATAATGGGGCTTTTTTGAATTCAGAACTGAAGCTACAGCCCCAGTAACCTTCACTTTAATACCTCCTGTCATCATTTAAGGAAAAATTAAATTAAATGAAAAGCAACAAATGAAAAAAGTTGGTTTTTACAGTTATTGGTATGGTTATGGTGAAGAAGGAGGACTCAAGTCTCGATGTTAATTTTTTATCTGTGTAGTATTTAAATGTGCAATATAACACATGAGAAGAAAATGTATCTAAATTTCTAATTTTAGTACATTTAGAAATGTTATGTATAAAGATATATTTCATTTATAGTCATTTTGTGTTTTTACACTTGATTTGAATCTAAATAAAACAACTCTGTATTATGCTAAGTAGCTTTTGTTTCCCTCATTTCTGTCTACATAAAATGATGACAGCATTATTTAACTTTTTTTTTTCCAGAACAGGCATCATTTTGTCTGCATATCAGGAGGCTTTAATGACTTGTTTTTAAATTTAATTAAACTACTTTTTAATCACAGTACTTAAGTAAGCTTGGCATAAAACATAGCCAGTAATCTAAACTTTAACAATATTGAAGTTTTGAGTTCTTTTATATGTTACTATTTAAAAAATCTTCAGTTTCCCCTGGTGTGAGAATTCTAACATTTGTTTTCTAGGTATCACCTTTTCTCAAATTTATTTACCATTCTCCAAGATGTATGATATTTTAATATAAATTGCTCATTATAATGTTGCTATTACTCAGGCAAAGCCATGTATTTTTATAGCCTTCAATTTTATTTGGTTACACAGCCATAAAATAGAAAATCAAAGTCCACTTGCCGTGCCCACCCATCACATAATCTCTTTCAGAAATTGCTAATAGTTTTGTCTGAGATGTTTAATACTATAATATTTATAACCACTACAAAGCCAAGGTTTAAATCTGTCAAATGAGGTATTATATTGTTTTCTGTATAGGAGAATTGTCTGTTTTGCTTTCAGTTCATACTTTATTCCCATGGAAAACAAATTGAGGAGCTTATCTGAAATTTTTATGGCTGTTGTGTAATTAGAGATTCAGGGAAATTGTGATGTTTATGTCATGATGATGAGAAAACCCACTTGTAGAGAAAAGTATATATTTAAAAATGGCTGGTATGGGTAGAGAAGGCACTAATAGAATAGTGAACAATGTTTTCACCTTCTTCATTCATCGTCAGGTTCCCAAAGAAAGAAATGGTTACTGACTGGTAGCTGATCACGTGTTTGAAAGCAGTTGTGTAATTGAGTGTAGGAATGTAGAGGGCGTGCTTAGATGTTAGATATATTTATTAATATAGGTATAAAGGTGTTCCTTTGTACTAGTTTATTTTGGGCTTAAGTTGTTGTATAAGTAAGACTTCTTTAATTTTACATTTATTTATGTTTGTTTCTTTACTTAACATTTGGGTGTTTTCTCTGGTTATGTTGTGTTTACTTGATTTGCAGTGTTCGAAAACATGTGAAGGTGACTTTTTGTGTACTTTGACTTTGGTTTCCATATTTCTGCTTGTTTCTCCAATATACCATACCCCCAAACCTCATAAACCAGATTGTCCACTACAACCAATAATGTCCACATAAGAATTGTTTAATTACAATCTTGGTAAACAGACATTCTCCAAATATGTAACATCAGCCAGCTCATTCATCAAAGACTCCTTTAATTTTAAATCTAACCTTAATCAACTTAATCATAAAGCCTTAATGGCCAGTTTAGATGTCATATCCTTCTTTACAGAAGTCCCAACTACTGAAGCCTGCAAGGTAGCCTTAGAACTCTATATCCGAGACCTTAACCCATCAATAGACATTTCCAGCGACCAATTAGCAACCCTCATAGAATTCACCATGATGAAGACAAACTTATGTTCAAAACCACAGTTACATACAAACAAATGGCCTAAAACATGGGCAATCCAGTATCACCAGTTCTAGCCAATATTTATATGACACAAGTTGAAACACAAGCAATTACCACAGCATTACATCCACAGCTATATTGGTACAGATATGTAGAAGACACGATTGTGGGATTCACATCTATAGAACACACACTTAATTTTTTCAATTACATTAACTCTATACATCCCAACATTAACTTCACATGTGAACAGGAAGAAAGCAATAAAATATCATTTCTTAACCTCAAAATTACAAGAACCGATACACAATTTAAAACAGAAATCCACCAAAAAATCACCCATACTGGATTATACATTCCTTGGGACTCAGCACATGAAACAAAACAAAAACTCAACATATTAAGAAACTAAATAAACACAGCCATAAAACTATGCTCACCGGATAAAATTAACAACAAATTAGACAAAATAAAACAGTACTTCATCAACATCAATAAGTTTCCTCCACAAGCCATAGAAAACATTATATGCACACACCTGGACAAAAAGCAAAATCAAGTAACAAAAGTAAATATATCTCACGAATTAAAAAAATCATGAAACCATGTACGGCTGCATACCATATATTTCTGACATCAGCAGACAAAAAAACAACATTTGGCAAAATCTAGCAACAAAAGATGACATTCCAGTTAATGCCAAATTTATTCAAAAACCAGGCACAAATCTAAGGTGTATTATACTGTGTAAAAACTATACTGATAAACACCACACTAACATTATAAAATACAATGTGATAACTGCCACGACTTCTATGTTGGAGAAACAAGTAGAAAAATGGAAACCAGATTTAAAGAACACAAAAAGTCACCTTCACATGTTTTCGAACACTGCAAGTCAAATAAACATTACATAACCATAGAAAACACCCAAATACTAAATAAAGAAACAAACATAAACAAATGCAAAATTAAAGAAGCCTTACTTATACAACAACTCAAGCCCAAAATAAACTAATACAAAGGAACACCTTTATACCTATATTAATAAATATAATCAAACATCTAAGCACGCCCTCTACATTCCTACACTCAGTTACACAACTGCCTTCAAACATGTGGTCAGCTATCGGTCAGTTACTTCTTTCTTTCTTTGTGAACCTGACGATGACCGAAGAAGGTTGAAACGTTCGCTCCTCTATTAGTGCCTTCTCTACTCATACCAGATGTTTTTAAATATATGTGATGTTTTTGGGCTATTGTCTAATTTTTGCATTTTATTATTCAGTATTCTTTGTTTTTTATTCAATTTAATATAAAATGCTTATTGTGGTAGTACAATTAATAAAAAAATAAAGTTGGGTTAAGTGTTATCAAAAGCAAAAAAGTAAATTCTCTGGTAAGTACTTTATTTCTTGTTTTTAACATGTGTTCTTTATCTGTTATTAGAAAATTAACGAAAATCTAAAAATTAAAACAAATTTTTAAGTTAGACTAGGTACACTAAATAATAACATTTTTCATGAGGTAAGCTTTCATTTAGCCATTGTAGGGTATCATAAACTCCATATTCACCAGTTGATATACATATTTTATAGTGGGAATATTAATTTAAACACAGTTTAAAGGACAATAAAATAACATTTAAGTATAAACAAATGTATACTGTGACAAGTTTAAAGTTATTTATAATAAACAAATGTTTTGTTTTACAATTTGAAGTTCTTCTAGAAAGAAAAAAGGGAAAGTTAGATTTATATCAATTTTTGGGTGATTACAAGGTGAGACAAGTTGACCAACCTTTTAATCATATATAGAGCTAGGGTTTAAAAAAATAACTAATAAGAAGTTTTACTGAGAAATAATGTATTTATTTAGGAGGTTTAAGAGATTACAGAAAAGAAATTTGAAAATTTTCAAATGAATGAGTATTTTTTATCCTAATGTGAAAACCACTTTGCACTTGTACTACATAATAAAACTATTTTATATTCAACGACAAATCTTTATCAAAAATATCTAATATTTGGTGTACAACACTTGTAATTTACTAAGAATCTGCCAAATACACACAGTCAAAAGAATGAGGCTGAATATTTTGATGAGTAAACATAGAAGATTCTCTTCATTCATTATTTTTCAACTGCAGCTGTTAAATGAATCATTCAGTATTCTGCAACTACAGCTATTAAATAAGTCATCAGGCAGTTAACTTTGGAGATTTATACACATAAATTAAACTTACCAAACCTCGCTGCTTTTAAATGTAAGGCTTTATAGTGCATTTGTGTCTTTCCAGATAAAAATAAGTGGGATAACTACTGCCCAATGGCCAAAAATAGAAGCAGTTTAGGCCTATATTATAGTTAACAACCAGTTCTATACTTTATATGTGGCTGCCTATTTTGCATTTACAGTAACATAAGGAGCACAAGGCTGAACACATTACCTCAAATGTGGCTTTAACCAGTGACTTTTACAATAAAATTATAATCTTTTTAAGAATTATATTCAATATTACTCTAAATCTATACAAATGAACTTCAACGTGTGTGTGTATGTAACCAATATTGTTAGAATTCTTGAAAACAGTACGACTTTTTTCTCAGTATTGGTACCTTTATGTACTTTTAGTGAGCTGTTAATGTTTATTCTGTTGAGATAGAGAAAAAGCAATATTTCCTATTTTTTGTTACAAATAAATTACTCCTGTCCAATGGATGGGCATTCTGGCAACTAAAACATAAAATTATGTTTGACTTACTGGTAGTAACAGTATGCTGCTTAGATTGCTTAAGACACTGATCAGCCAGTATACTGAGATCATTTTCTTCTCTAATATTGTGGTTATTTTCATACAGATTATATACTTGTAATTCTAATTAAGATATTAAGGTCTTGAATGCTGCTGATTTATAAATGGATTTACATAATTTAGTTACTTAGGTGTACAGCTAGTATACGGGTTTTAGTTATAATAAATGCAAGATAATGCAGGTAGGTTATTACATATATACATATACACACACACATTTATTATTTGAATTATAGTTTGAATGGGAATAACCTTAACAGTATCACAAAAGAAAGCAATCTTTAAGCCATCCAAGCAATGTACTATTGCTAGTGGTAGGGCAAATAGGATCATTGTTGTATTTACAGAAATATTCAATACAAGTCTGAAGAAGTTATAACTTTATTGTGAAGGTACTAGTTAGACCACATTTGAACTACTGTGTTTGGTTTTGGGCTACTTTCCTTAGGAAGGACATTTAAATGTGGGAAAATTCATACATATAAATAGGATGTATACATACATATCTATTAACATGCAATATATGGAATAATTATGACACTGTTGCAATTAATTTAAAAAATGAATAATGTTTCTTAGAAAAACAAAGCTAGCAACCACTTGCTACTGCCTTCAAAGGTTAAGATCAAATCCTGATAAAGGTTGTTTCTAATTCAATGATTATTTTATTCTTCATCCATATTTTTTGTATGCTGACTATGAGATTTTTTTCTTCTGGAACTGATATTTCCAAATCATATCAGGTGGTCTGCTCTTGCTGTTTGTGACTCACTTCTAGTATAATGCTTATTTTGTACTATTCTTTTTATTATAGAATGGCTTGTATTTGTAAAAATTGTTTGTATTGATTTAATGTTAATTTACACCCATTTCTTTCACTCAGTGAGGATTTAATAGCTTAAGCATGCTGAGTTTTTGATGGATTTTAATTTTAGGAAGATTGAGCTGAATTTATCATTAAAATTTCTATGTTCTATTTGTTATGCATTTCTAATTTTTTATATATTGGAACCTCTGACAGAAGTTGCTGTTTTTCAAGTCAAGCTAGCCTGTTTTTATTGACATTATGCAATCTTCTAACTGGAGCCTCTGGAGTAGAGAATAATTTTTTTTTGCTATTTCTTGCATACTTTTTCTCTTTTAGGGAATTTGGTGTTTATCTGTTAATTTTTACATGTTAATCATAGTTTGACTTTTGTTCGTTGTTCTAGCTGTAAACCAGTTACTTTTCAAGATTGTGGCTTCATTTTGTGGTTTTTGTCATATTTGTTCCTGTAGAATAAAACTTCCATTAAACATTCAGTTAATTTACATTGAACATTTCTTTATGTTCTCATGAAACTGCTTTCCAATTTTAGGCCAATTACTGAACTTTTCTCATTTGTCTTTTAATGCTGTTCTTGTCGAAATGTTAATTTGTTTTGTTCATAGAAATGTTTTTTAGCAGTTCTGCTAACATTTGTTTAGCCATTGCTGGGAAGTGATGATGACAACAGGAACCCAGTGTTTTGATGTCTAGATTTGTAAGTACATGTTAAATCATGCCTAATGTATGTGGTAATATTTTGAAGCACTGTTTACTCTTGGTAATGAGGGATGATATGGTGAAAATTTTTGTTTTTATTAGAGGTGGTTCTAATTTTACATTTATATTTCTGCTTTAAGTCACACTTAGTTAGGTGTCTTGGGTGTATTCCATTATGTGATGAGTCTGGTGATCCTCTTGTCTGTTATATGGTTAATTTCTTGAATATATTTTTAAATAGTCTGTGAAAATGTTCCCTCCACACAATATTTTTCAACTGCTAGATTTTGTTGTCATAGGGCTTGTCATGGAGTGACTTAATCTGACATGAAGACTAATTAGTTACTTTTATAAGGTTGTGGCCAATCTGTTTAGCTTCAGTTTTAACCCTATAACACTGAAAGTATGATATGTTGTTTTAATATTCTGTGAGGCCAGTTTTATAAGGCTTCTTTCTCTTTTCTGCAAGTGTCATTACTGTCTCCATTACATTGTGAGTATTCTAGTTAAATGTTACTATACAAATAAAGAACTATATGGGAAATTAACATTTGTGTTAAAATGTTATTTGAATAAATACTTCTCTACAATATTAGTTTCACGTGCTAATCCATATTGATGAACTGTGAGAGAGATTTTACCATACAAAAATTTAAGGTAATAACAGTTACATATGAATTCTGGGTACACATAATCAGGATCTGAGCTGACTTATAAGTTTTGTACAATTTAACTAATCCAGTTTGAAAATCTGCAGACAAACATAAATGTCCTGTGGCCAAATCAAATATTAAATCGAAGTAGTGTATGCTATACTTTTCAAAAAAAGAAACTCAAAAGGGATATTTTTTAATTTTAAAGAGAAATGTATGTAATAACATTACAAGCTCAGAGTATGTGATGTTACACGTGTTAAGGCACTGATTGTCAGACCAAAATGACAATAAAAGTTGTGCACTTTGAAAACGGAGGAAAACATCGGATTTTTCGCCAAAATGCATTCGTGTCCAATAAATTTGTTTGAGAGATCTGCATGTTCTGCAGTTGCAACATGTGCAAAATCCCTATAAAAGTGACAGGTTCTCGGTTTCTATAGCTCAGTGTTATGCCACCAACACGCAATACAGTTACACCAAGACTGACTGAAGCACAATGCAACAATGCCATTGGTTGCTTGGAAGCAGGCGAATCTCGATCAGATGTTGCCAGAGCTGTGAATGTCCACCCAAACACCATCACAAGGCTATGGAATCGTCACCAACAACATGGATCAACTTGTGACCGTCCACGATCTGGCAGACCTCGTGTGACCACGCCCGCACAAGATTGCTACATACGGTTGCGTCACCTTCGGGATAGGACCACCACTGCGACGTCTACTGCCTCAACCATACTAGGGCTGCGTAGGATTTCCAATCAGACTGTACGCAACCGTTGACGAGATTCTTAGGCCCCATGTGCAACCCATTATGGTGAACATTTACGACGTTTTTCAACATGACAACGCCCGTTCTCATACAGCCCGACTCACCACTGTCTTCTTGAGACACCACAACATCAACATTCTTCCCTGGCCCTCCAGATCACCAGATTTAAACCCCATCGAACATCTTTGGGACGAGTTGGACCAACGTCTGCGACGGCGACAATCTCAATCACAGACTCTACCTCAGCTTGCAGCAGCTTTGCAGGCTGAGTGGACAGCCATTCCACAGGATGTGATTCGTCATCTCATCGCTTCCATGAGCATGAGATGCCAAGCAGTTATTGATGCTAATGGGGGGCATACTCGTTATTGACATTGAGTGATGTTAAACTTCAACTAGTAAGCGTGGACTTCGCCTTTGCAGACTTTGGATGTTCAGCAGTGAATGTGCAAAGTTTTACACATGTCATTCAGAACTACCCGGAATAAACTTGTTTACAATTTGTCTCAAATTTTGCCTTTTGCGTTTCTTTTTTTGAAGAGTATATATAAAACAAAAGACTTACTCATGTTGCTCAGTTTTCAAAATTTGTATATATTTTTTAATAAATTTCATTGTTTTGCAGAAACTGATACTGTCACACAGCCATTCGTTTATCTGTATTCAGTAATACTGTAGCTAACCTAGTAATTTGAGAAATGTACTTTAAAAAAATTAGAAACTGAATATGCTGGTATAATACCACATAGAGTACTGTATTAGTGTAGGTAATTATTACATGATAGTTATATCAAAGAAACACTAAAAGCAGCCATAATTTATTTTAGTATGATAATATTCAGCCAGAAATCTGTGTTTGCGACAGTAATGTGCATGTGTGTGACAAATTAGACTAAATAAACATTCAGTATTTAAAAACCAAAAACCTTAGATTTACAGCACATATAATATACCTAATTATAGTTGCTGTAGGTCTAAGGTTTTGGTTTTTTATAATTAGGCATGTTATCTTTTTTTCACTTCCTTTGGATATATTTGTTTATTTTATTTTATTTAGTTTTCTAACCTTTTTTTTTAACTTACCACAAGGCTTTATCCATTTTTATCATCCACTTTTCTTTGCCTAACATGCAAATGAAATGTATTATTCACAACAGAGATTTTGGTTGAGTTCCAATTGTGAGTTCCAGTTACCACTTTAACCTTACTAACAGGAGTCAAAAGTCATGCCATCACGTTTGTTACCTTGCATTCAAATTTTTATTAAACTACCATGTTATGGATCTGTGTCAATGAGTTTTGTATAAAATTGTAGATCAGAATTCAAATTTTATTGTCATACATTAGTTCATTTCTTAATTTAAAAGTAAATATTAAAAAAAAATCTTAAATATCAATTTTTGTGTGTCACATGATGTGTTTAATGCAGCATTGGTTCAAATTAGATGTTTGAATACAAAGTCTATAGTTTTTACAAATTAGATACTTAAATTACTGATACTGATAAGCTAGAATGTAAAATAATATCATATCTTTATTTTTTTTTAAAGATATTAATATATTTATTGAATAAACCAAGGCTACCCCATCCTCCTCTTTACAATTTTTGAAAATACTTAAGTACACCTACTTGATGAGTGTGTAACCAATCTAAAATTTGGAATGTCTCTAGTGGTTTTCTAAGCCTCTGAAAAGTATTTACATAGTAAATTATTTCTTTTGAAGCTAGATTTCAAGTGGTAGGGAAAGACATTAATGAGCTTGAAATTTCATACTTTTTCAAACTCAAATATAGCTTAATTACTAAGCTTGATAAATTATAGTGTAATTCTGTGGTATTGATGTAGTAATTTTTGATTTGGGGTTATTTCAAAATGTATGTTAAAAAACCAAAAAAAAATCATTTTACATCCCCCACATGTAAAATTTCTTAAGGCTTAGTAAGCTAAGACAAGCAGCAATGACTAAAATGTTCATAACTAGAAGAGATGATTGTTTGTTATAATTCTGTATTTACTCTTCAATGTTTTATGGAAAATAAATTTAAGAACTAATTTGTAAATAGTAATAATGCATATATGATGTAGCTGAAATGTGACTGTATTTTACAAAATACTAGTCCATTAAAAAAGCTAAGGCAGGCCACTTTGTAAGGGCTAGTTTTATGTTCTGGGGTATGATAACACAAATGGACATGCACAAACTCTTTGTAACTTCTTTAATGCTAGCCAGGCATGGCTGAAATGTCATTGTAATAAAAAATATTACACACACAACACACGTATATACATGTATAATGTTATGAGGTGTAAGCAATTTGAACTAAACATTTATGTGTTTGTGTTATATAATCTGTAGTTATTCTCAATGGAAAGAAGTAAAATTTAAATTTATTTCCTAATTTTTATGATGGTTACAAGGTTGGTCAAATTGACCAATCCCATCCAGAGGTACATATAAAGTTTGTTTTTCTGGAAAACTCATTTGATAATTACCTGAAAATTATAAAGATCTAACATGTGAAATTTTAAAATTTTATGATGCATAAAAGTATTTCTAATCTAAAAATTAAAATTACTTTGCATGTTGGCTAGTCAACATTTGAAAATAAAAAGGCACAAGAAAAACATTACTTAAGAAATCTTAACATTTAATAAAATATATATTTTCTGTACAAAAGTATTGTAATATTTACTAATAATATGCAAAATGTTTTTAAGATAAGCTTATGAATTCAAAGTTATATAGTGAAAACAATAACAAGCCAAAATTGGTTACAAGGTTGGTCACTGGGTCTGAGCCCATGCTAAGAGAGTTAGTTGTAGCAGATATGTATGCTTTTATTTATATGTAATTCCTTCAGTTTATGTTGTAAGATTTTGAGGACATAATTACAGATACAATATGTTTTGTATTCATGTTGTGTAATCTGTGTGCTTAATCCTTATCTGTGTAACTTGAATTATTGCTCTCATCTGGAGCATTTCTCAAAAGACTGTAATATTAGTTATATATCATAACGAGGTTGTAACATTTCAATCTCTGACTTCTTTCATATAATAATCACAGCAAACAGTTTAAGAATATTTTACTTGCAAAAATATGTAATTGTTAAATGTTTGCTTTGTGAATGGTAAGGAGCCTTCAATTCTATAAAATGTTAGTTTGTTTTCTTTGGTAAATTGGTTTGAGCAGAGTGTTTATGGATGGCAACTGCCTGTTGTAAAAGAAAAAACAATCCAACTGTAAGGAATTATGTTTTAAAAGTCTTCTGTCTTTTGTATTCCCTATCTAAAGATGGAAGACTTTTGAAATGTCATTTTCTATATTTGCATTTTTTTTACAACAGGCAGTTGCCACATATTACAGTTTACTCATCATAAAGTTTATAATTTGTAATTCTTACTCTTAATATTCACTATCACAATTTTTACAAACATTTCAGATATATTTTCTCTAACAAAATCCAAATTAAAGGCATCTGCTCAGGTAAGAATGTCAATTATTCCTTTTAGTTTTATATTACAAATTTTTTTGTTGCTTTCTTTCAATATCAGTAGTATTTTAAGGTATAATAAGTGTACATACATTTTGTTTTACACGTATATAACAGGTTAATTTAATAGTATTAATTAGTGATTTTTTTTTTTAATATCGCAAAACTCTGATGGCCCAGGACAGCCACAAATTGCTATAGGTAAGTAAAGTACAACATATTGGCAACCAATTTTGTCACATACAGTTAAAAGAAGTAATTTTTTTTAAATGACTGCATTATACTATTAGCTTCATCTCTATGACTAATAATTGTTTTTCAGTTCCTCTAAAATTACCATACAACACAGCACCCACTGTGATGGTAAGCAAGAAACAAAAAAAACTTGGCTTACCCTTGACAATGCTGACTGTTGTAAAGGATTTAATATTATATATATATTCTAATATGTGTGTATTGCAAAATACACCTTGTTCTCTAAATTTGTAGAAGATTCTCGAGTGTAAGAATCAACAGTATATGTTTTACATTGTAAGAAACTGAAGTTTTGAGAACCTTGCTTAATGATTATAAAAGGTAGTCATTACAACATGTGGAGAGACAATTTAGTATTGTTGGTTTGCTACAGTTGTTATACTTTGAATGTCAGAAGCTGTAATTGTGATTAATGTTTATTAATCAGGAAAGTGCAGACACTTGACCAGGAACGTTTATAGATTTTGAACATTACAAACCTCTTAACTTCAGTGAATTAACTTTGGACATTAATATTTCTCTGAGGACATTATCTGTCTTTGTCTGTGAAAAACTCATGAGTTGGCAGTGAGAGATAGCTTACCAGTTTAGTGAACTGTACCAATACAAACACAGAATTAATTCATTTGGTGTGAACAGTTCCAGACCAGAGAAAAGACTCAGTTTTGTTTGTGAGTTTGTAAAACTCTAGTATATAAATAATTATTTATTTATAAACCATTATTTGTAATGACCATTATTGCAAATTGTATTGTTGTTTGTTCATTAAAATATATTTGTGCTAAGAAAGAAAATTGTGTGTATCAATCTTGTTGGCATATATGATAAATTTGATACATATTAATATTCAATTAACTTCTAAATTATAATTACAATTTTTGACTATTTGAAATTGGAGACTTGTTCAAGGTAAATTTTAACATGTAACACTGTTCATACCACATTAATAATTCTTAATGAACTCTCTTTCTTGTTACTTATTTTATCTGTTACCGGGTGGGACATTGGTAATTCTTTGGATTTATATCAGTAAAATAAAGGATTTAATTTCCCTCAGTGAATACAGCAAATAACCTTATCTGGCTTTGCTCTAAGAAAACTGGACTTATTCTCTCTTTATAAATTGAAGAAATTGTGACAATAAATTGGCTGTAATGGGACTGAATATTAAAGAATATCTTCTGTTGTGAAAAATTGATGGGGAACCCTCTTCCTCTCCAATTTATTCTATGTCCATGATGCTTAGTGAGAAACTTTATTATTGGTAGATCTAGGACTGTGAATTTTGTCAAAAATAGATATAAGTGATTTGTAGACATAGATTAGTTATTACAGTTAAAAGATTGAAGAGAAGGTGTATTGAAATATACATATGGCGACTGAATGTACAACAAAAAATGAACTGCTTGATGTTGTTACTTTCAGTATTGGTTGTATGGTAGAAAGTTTAGTGTTCCAATGGACTATACATTACTAACATGGTTAAAAAAATTTATAATCCCCAAAGGGGTAATAGCTTACTAGATTGTAGTTGTATGATTTAATCATAAATTTTCCATTGGGTCTGCAATGCAAACGTGGATAGATTACCAATAAGTTAGACTGTCCATCCATTGAATGATTTGATTTTGGACGTAATGTGGGAGCTTAGTCATTTTCTGGTATAATGACAACAAATAATACCGCCACAACCAGTGTATTTAGATAACAGTTATATTGTTACTGAACCAGTTTTTTTGTTCTATCATGTTTTTTTAACATTTATTTTTCTAGTATAATAATCTCAGTAGTTTGCTAGTGTATCAGTCTGAAGATAAAAACCTGAAAAAAACTATATTGCTTTAAGATACTTTATGCTCCGAATCACTGATTTTCATTCAACAAGTATGTGTATAAAAAAACATACAGATTTTTCTTCAGTTATGTTTAATATAAAATTTAACAAGTAAAATGCAAAGTATTATTGTATGATGCATCATGTAGTTTTGTTCATTACTGTACCACAACTTTTTTGTTACATATAAAATGTTGAAGTTTTGTGTATTTCTCAAAGTATCCCATACTAGCTAATTTAAAGTTTTACTCCTTGCAAAACGTTTTACATAATACTGGCTAAAAATAAGTATACAAACAAAATTAATACATTATGGATGTATGTTTTCAATCACTGATGAATCTTTAAGCTTTCAATTAAAAAAATTAAAGCGTGACAAACTTCAACAATGGTGCTTTATTCTTTGTGAATACGAGTTGTACCTAAAATAAAAATAGTTGTGATTATTATTAACTGTGCTTAAGTTTATTTTCTTTGGGTTCTCCACTGTTAGATGTAGTTAGTTGGTAGTTACCAAGCCTACAGGTATCAGTGAAACTTTATCCCTCATTTTGTGCCTTATAATTGATGAAAGAGAAGTTGTTTTTTATTATACTGTATGGATTTATGTTTAAAGCTCAGAATCATATCATTGTTTTGCATGCCAGTGTGTTCACTTATCTGTTTCATTATTGATAACAAACTTTGCCAATGTACATTGTTAGAATGTTGTGGTATTCTAAGCACACATTTATCTGATTACTGCAACAATGAGATGTGGTAAATCAAATGTGTGAAATGAAAGAGTAAAAAAAAAGTTGAACAAAAACAAAGATGGTTTATGAGATAATAGTACTTGTATTGGTAGAAGTAAAGTAAAACTGATTAATGTGTATGTGCTTGTGTACAGTTATTCAATATCAGTTTATTTTAGATTTTCCCCAATGCTTTGTAGTTACATTAAAAATTTATTCTTGCTTCTAAGACAGTTATGAAAATAAATGATTCCAATTTTTTTTACTCAGCTAAGATATTTTTTATTCACATGTTATAATCTGTGTTAATGACACTTCTTTAGTGTTGGCAGGGTTTAACTATTGGACACATCTAGATGGTAGAGCTGAGTGATTAATGATATTTTACTATTTGATTAATTGTTGGGTTCATCAGTCAGTTACATTCAACTAATTGATTATTCTCATGGCTCAGTATGTACTTTTGTATTTGACATCAAATAAACATAATAGTAATATCTCAGTTACTTGTATTTAGAATAATTGAAAGTATTAATAATCAAAAACGTTTATATCAATTAGTTGAGTATCTTTGTGAGTTGTAATACCTATTAAATTAGCTAAACAAATTTGAATTAAACAGAAATAATAATGAAAAGCCCTCCAGTGACTCAGCGGTTTGTCTGTGGACTTACAACTCTAAAATCTGGGTTTCAATACCTGTGGTGGGCAGAGCATAGATAGCCCATTGTGTAGCTTTGTGCTTAATTCAAAACAACAACAACAACAATAAAGAAAAATCATAATAGCTATGTTTTAATTATTGGATAACTAATAGAGTAAAACCTTTACAAGCCAGAAATATCAAAATTTTGCAGCATTATCTTAAGATTTCTTTTATAAAAGGCCCTCTGTATGGCATAACCTGCGTAACACAGATGGAAAACTATCTTTCACGTACCTCGTCTATCAACAAGTAGGATTAGAACATGAGTAAGGTGGACAAAATGTTTTTGATTAAATATTAATTTCTTATTTAGTTAATAATTTGTTTAAATATTAATAAATTCTTGGACATTTTGTTACAGTAACAGCTGGCTAAATATATTTGTTATTTATTCTGCCACCATTATTTTTGCAGTTAAATTAAACAAAAGAATGTAACTAGAAAATAGGAATATTTTACTTTTCCTAGATAATGCAACTAGTCACACAAAAGTTCAACTTTCAAATGTTCATTCAGTCTTTCTACCTCCATGTACAACATCAGCTCTACAGCCACTAGATAATGGAATTAAACAGTGTATAAAATTGAAATACAGAAAATTGTTGCTTCAGCATTTTATTGCAAACATGGATGACTGTAAGAGAGCATCTGAAATGACTGTGAAAATTGACATGTTAGATACAGTTGCATTTATAAATCATTCAATCAAATGTCTAAAGATGAATGTGTAATAAAGTGCTTTTGAAACTGGATTTATTCATGATAATGGCAGAGATTGTTGAAAAGTTGTTGTTATGACGATTCTAGTGAAATCCAAAGTCTGAGAAGCTTGATGTAGATGATTCTGTGAACATGGAAAGTTCTGTGAATGTTGACAAGAATGTTTTAACAGAAACTGATGAAATTGATTTAAAATCTATAATAGAATTGCAAGATGGAAACAGTGTGAGAGATTCAGAAGATGAACAAAATGGAAATGATAATGAGGAAATAGAAATTCCTACTTCATCGCAAGTGTTAAGTTATATTAACATTGTCAAATTATATGCAAAAATGATGGGAGAAAATGAACTTCATGAAAAGGCTGTAGAATTATTGTTCTGTTTTTACCGCATGGGAAAACTCGTTAAAAAAAATGAAACAGTTGATTTGTACACTTTATTCAAGTACATTTGATTAAGATTTTGTGTACTTATGTATATTTTGAATGTCTGTTTTTGTTCTAATTCTAATAAATATAGCATAAACAGTATAATAACTTTATTCACAAATATCTTACTTCCCTTGAGTCAAGCAATTATAATGTTCCTCTCAGAAATTATATATAATTAAGGAATTGCATGTTCACTATGTATAAGCCAAACATTTTACTTGGTCTCATGATTCTGCCTTAAACAGATTTTACTGTAATTGGTTGTTGTTTGGAATTAAGCACAAAGCTACACAATGGGCTATCTGTGCTCTGCCCACCACGGGTATCGAAACCCGGATTTTAGCGTGCAAGTCCGCAGACATACCGCTGAGCCACTGGGGGGCTTGTAATTGGAAACACTAATTTTAATGAGGTGATTATTCTCATTACATTAATTAATTTAATTGTACTTTTAGTTCATGAATAGTTAAGATAATCAAAAATTGTTATAATCGGAAAAGCGATTTGATTATTTTAATGGCATTAAATGGATTAATTGTCCAGCTCTACCAGAAAGAAAGGCAATAGTAAATTACTTTATTAATATTAGGGTTAGGCGTTTAGTGGGGTTTAATAATTGATTAATTGTTGACCTCATTCATTAATTACATTAAACTAATCAAATATTTTTACATGAGACTTATCTTCCTCTCATCAGTTTTTTGTTTCTGCTTTTCAAAAAAACATATTTGAACTATCCTTCTGTTAAGGTTAAAATGACACTTGTGTAATTTGTAAATAACACAGGTGTTTAAAGGAAAAACAATTAATAATGCACCATAAGTATTTAAAAATGAGTCTCTCTCCAGTCTTAAAATACAACAAAAAATTGTATTTAATAACTCAACATATAAAAATAAATTACTATGGAAGTGTGTCCAGTTTTCCCAACAAATTTTGATTTCTTACTGTATCATTATCAGGGGTGATGATTTTGAACCCTTTTGCAATAAACATTTTGCAAGAGTTAAGACATATAAAAACTTTTTCTCCCACACCACATGATCAAACCTACATACATATTTAACATAATAGAATTTCGTGCAATCTATTAACAACATTTCACTTTGGTATATAATTGTTATTTAATACTTTAAAATTTCTTTTATTATATTTGATTATTTCAGTAGATTCAAAGATATAACTATTAATACTTGCATTGTGTACCAAAATAATAAGTTTTTTTTCTCATTGAATCATGTTTAGTTTTATTCCTGTTTAGCTGAAAGAATCATCTTTGTATTGTTATTTGAACATTTATTCTGTACTTTAAATTTCTTCTCGTTTGTTGTATTTAACCCTTAAATGGCAGCCATCATCAATTGATGCTGCTACCTACAACATTCCTGCTGTTTAAGGGTTAAGTATTCCTGTATCTACCTGTTGTTTTGTATATAGTGTTTTTGTTTTTTCCATTAGATCAGTTTTATTTTTTGTTATATTTAGAGTGAAATTTAATTTTTAAATTATTGTCTTATTTTACAAGATAAAGTATAAATGGTAATACAAGCCTTTCTTAGTTTTTTTTCATTTAGTGGTTTAATGTAATATTTTAATTCCTGTTCTTTGTTTTTATATTTCATAACAGCTCTTTCAATAATATCAGAATTTAAACCTCTTTTTTACTGCTGTGTGATTGGCTAATAACTTAAGATTCTTAAGGTGCAAAATTCTATCTACATAATAACAAAAAGCACTGATGTTTTTGGGAATCAGTATGATATGATTTTAATGTGGGGGCATGATTACAGAGAAAGATTTTTCAATAAGCAGTTTTTAGTTTACCTTTACTTTTATTTACTGAAACATCTAAAAAGGTAAACAGTTTTTCTTCAATTTCATATGTAAACTTAATAAAATTATTAGTTAAAGTAATTCACAAAATCAGTTAAATTATCTTTACTATTTCATCACATCAAGAATGTGTCATCAGAATATCAATCAAATTTCCATTTTATTTTCCTCTTGTGTTTTCAAACTTCAGTTTCAGAACTATCCATGAACAGATCACAGAATAATGAAGAACCAATAGGTAAACCTTCTTGTTTATAAACTGTACTTTTAATTAGCAAAAAAAAAAAACATTTTGATCCTGGCTTCAATAAATATAATCATATAAATTATTCCTAAAGCCATATTCTCAAAACAAGCAGAAAGTTTTCCCATAACTGATTCAGTGAATAATGAAACACTGTCAAAACACATTAAAATATCATTCTGACCTGGTGGTATATTTTTCATCATTATGTAATGAACTTTTAACTGTGTATTTTTATCCCTTTTTTGGTGTGAATTTTACGCTTTGTACATAGACATATTTCTTACCAGTACATGAAACTTTTGTTGAAAGATATGGAGAAATAATGGAACTTACATGATCTTCACTTGTATGGTTCATGTGGCCATTTGCCAATTTTTGGACGTTAGTAAGTAAGACAGTTTCTTAGAATTAAACTTTACTTTTCATGAGGGTGCGAGGTTATACAGTTCTTAATTTTTTTTACCTTTGAATATAGTTTATTTTTAGGATTAATTTTTGTACTTGTATGGACCTTCTTTCAAATATTCTTTAACTCATAAATCATAACCTTTTCCATGAAATAGTATACTTTGACCACATTTATTGGCTTTACAAATAATCATATCTTGTTCCTTCAAACTTTTTAAAATTTTAAAATCTTTTTTGTAACCATTTGCAGGTTTTTCAAGATCTTTTCAATTTCACTTATAATATTTTTTGTAAACTTTTTTTGAATTCATCTAGCTACTTATCATTCAGAATTAAATCTAATTTAATTACAGCTTCAGAGTTTTTAAATAAAAGAACTATTAATCAGTGAAGTTTTAGGTTTTTTGTCCAGTTAATCTTACACTTATAATATGATAAAATCCATATAACCCAAGCTCTTTTGGAAAGTGGATCTTTCTTTTTCTCCAGGTACAAACTGGAAGTTGTGGTGTAACCAAATGAGTGATATAAGTAAAGAGAGTTGAGTGATGTCATGAATTGTTTTTGCATATTTTTCATTGTACCATATTAAGTGTGTCTCATTTTCAGTGTAGTGTGGCCAAAAACAAGATCATTATGTAAAAAGGTGTTAGTGATGATTGGCTTCAGAAGTGGTCAAGAAAAACTATATTTAAGTGTTGTTAAAATAAAATAAAGGTGATACATGTTGGCTAACTGAAAATGAAATGTTAAGCAGACTAAGTTCAAAAGACAGGCATGGAAAATTATCATAAATAAATAGTAAGTATTAGAAAGAATTTGGTAAATGTTGACAGTTTAAATTATATGAAAAAAAAAGTTATTTTTTAACAAAGAACAAACCAGTGATCAAAGGTTACTGATTCCAGGATCTAGATTTATTTCACAAGGTTGAATGGTATTTAGATTATCAATCCAATAATACTCTCATTTCTGACTGTATTGCATAATAAATTAGAGAAACTTACAACAATACCAAGGATCGAAATTTTCTATTTAAAGCCGGACCTGTCCATTAAAAAATCAAGTTTGACTGGCACTTTTCCATTTATCACCAGACATTGTGACCGGTGGTCATATTCCTAACATATCGGACACAAATACATTGTCCCCTCAAAAATAAGCCAGGCAAAAGCTGTGTATGCACAGCCCAAAGATTTTGCTTTAAAATATATTCTATAATGAGTGGAAAATAACTTGCAAAATTTAAGATTTAATTTAAGACAAAAAAAAGCAAATTTAAAAAAAAATGGTCATTGAACGTTCACAAAATACGCTTTTTAGTTGCCTTATCCGTGCAGTCCCGGATAGTCACGTGACTGCCAAATATTAACGACAATCTGACCATGGCGTCTAATAGTAAAATAAATGGGAAAGTCTCACAGTCTATTTCAGTTTGGTTTCACAAGCAAGACCAATGAATCAGAAGACAATACTACGGAACCCCAAGTGTTAAAGCAAAAAGTGTTACCACTAGTACTGGCACTGAGCCTACTCATCGTTTCCAGGATGAATGGAATAGAGGCCGACCATGGCTGGAGTATAGTAACGCTACCGGACTGATGTTTTGCTCAATTTGTCAGGAATATGACCAAAGTAGTGGAAGGCAGAAGAACACCTTCATAACAGGATCTTCCAACCTGAGAGTAAGTGCTGTTAAGGAGCATGAAAACAGTCACACCCACAGTCTAAGTTGTCAAGCTAAGACAGTAAAAGAAACACCTGATTTAACTCCCATGATGAAAGAATTGAGCAAACTTAACCAGACTGAGAATCGTTTGCTTGTGCTCTTTCAGGACTGCCCTTTATGTGGCTTTGAATGCCAAACCAATCAGCAATTTTCAAGAGCTTCTGTTGCTGCAGGAGCACAACTTTGGTACAAACTTAACAGAACATTATGCCAATGACAAACAAACAGTTATCTTTATGAAGTATATTACAGAAACAATTAGAATTAATGTCAGATCTCGTCTGCACATCTCATTATTCTTTGGCATTATGACTGACAGCTCAACAGACACTGCCAACATTGAGCAGGAGATAGTCTATGTAAGATACTTGGACAGTGACTGTTACCCAGTAACCCACTTCCTGTGTCTGTAGTCAGTTAAGAAGGCTAATTCTGAACACTTGCTACAGGCACTTAGTTCAACTAAAGGTTTCTTAATTACCTGGGATGAGAATTTTCTGGATTTATCCTGAATTCCTAATTAAGAAAAATTAAAATGGATAATATTTCATGTACATTTGTGTTTTAATTCGAGTTTACATAGTCATTCCATTATTAATATACATCAGTGAAACTCGAGCATTTTTCAATTGATTTAAACCAAGAAGAACCATGTATTTACCACTGACAGAATTGGGGCTTAACCTAGCACAACTAGTGTAATAGGTAACGGAGCAATTGAATTTTGCAAAGTACAAATTTACTATTTTTTATTATTTTTTTTACAGAAAGTAACTAATATAGGGTACTAATTTTTTGCAGCATTGTCCATATATGGCAAGTTTCCCAACTGGCTTGAATCAATTGTATGCCTGACAGCTGATGGGGCAGCTATCAATTTTTCAATTTTGGCACAAATAAAGGACTTGTCAACAGATTGAAGGTGCAAAAACCTTATTTGAAAGGGATCCACTGTGTTAGTCACAGACTGGAACTTGCAATTAAGAAGACCATCAAGGACATCCCTTGCCTTGATAGTATCCAAACCTTTTTAGAAAACCTATGGGAGTTTTATGACAATTTGCCACAGAACTGGGTTGGCCTCAAAGAAGCTGGTAAAGCCAACAACATTGTTGTTAAAAAGCCAACAAGAAAGCTGCAGGATTATACAATACTTTGACAAGCCTTAAATTCATCCTGTACATGGACATATTCTTGGCAGTTCTGCTTGTTTTGACATCTCTTATTCTTAAAATGCAAGACAATTCTGCTACTGTGAATATTGTTTCTTACAAACTCACTCTTGGCAAAGATAAGTTGGGCATTCTGAATCAGGTTGAGAGATCCCAGAAAATTGTTAAAGAGCTCAACTGTGAACGAACTGGCAAGTGGTTACATAGAGGAAAGATGATTGCTCTTAGTGGTCAGACAAGGGCCAGAGTCACAAAAGAGACAGTTGCTCAATCCATGGCTGAAGAAACTGCCATCTTCATAGGTAAAATTGTCACATATCTGAATGAGAGATTTGAAGAATTTGATAAGGATTTTATTCGTGCCTTTCAAATTTTTAACTAAGCAACTGGCCTAAAAGCAAGGAAACATTGTTATCTTATGGCCATAATGAACTCCAGACACTATTGGACCACTTTGGTGCTCTGCTAGAAGTTAAGGGTTTCAACATTGCAGCTGATATTTGCCAAGCTGACTTACATGAGACACTGCTCAAAGCCACAAGACTTGCCAAATCAGATGAGTCCCTAGCTAGTAGTGCAAGTGGGTTGTGGGCTCATATGTTAAGTCAAATTACTGTTGAGGACGGTAAACCTTTCCCTGGATCAACAGTGTTGGCCTTGGTATGCCTCGTGCAGGTGATTTCCATGTCATCTGTTGAGCCAGAATGTAGATTTTCCCAGATGGCAGTTATTAAGGATGACTGGTGGTCCAAACTAATAAATGATTCTCTTAATGACTTGATGACAATAAAATTAGCTAAGAATAAGACCTGTGATCTTGCAAGCACAGAATTACTATGCAAGTCTGGGGAATCCTGGTGGAAGGACAGTAAAAAACCAGACAATTTGTGAGTCCACATGGAACTCACACATGTAGAGACAATAGAGATACTGAGTCTACATCAGTTGATGTCTTAGTGCTGGATGACTAAATCTACCAGTTTGATTGATGTGTCATTTTTAATGGATACAAGGCTTGTTGCCACTTGCTTTGAAATAATGCTTCAGTGTAATAAATAAAATGATTCTGTTTTATATAATAATTGTCTCTACTTGATTTCTTGTTTTCGGTAATGTCCGGTGACAATTTTTGGGTGTCCTGCTGAAATTTCAAATGTCTGGCAAGTTTCACTGCCCAGCAGGACATGTGTCTTGCTGAAAATTTAGAATATTTCTAACCCTGAATACATTGAGAAATATAATAAAACCATGCAGGAAACTGGCCATGATAGATCGATGCCGCCTGACCCATGTGCCATGGGGGAAGCTCAACCAGGCCAACTGACCCTCTTTCACCTCTATTGGAACTTGATTCTGCCATCATTTGTCTGTTATCTTTTAATGACTACATGGGAGCAGTGACTAGCTGTATAGTTTTGGCAGCTACTTTTTCTGTTCCTGTGACCTTGACATGTTTTTCACGGTGTTGTCTTACCTGCGAGCACACATGAAAAGTTCAAAATCAAGCCTGGGAGACTTTCTGATGTTATCCCTCTCTTTATAGCCACATTATTTATTAGTGGCTTCATACACATGCCTGACAGGTCAGATGTCAAAACCAGAAAGAATCTTGGTTTAAGTTCACCTCCTACATCACTAGTTCCAGTATTTCCAAAATTGTGTGGGACATATTTGGAGGGTTGGCAGATTTTACACATCCGAACTTCTTTCAATCTTGTTTTCCGATGTTTGGAAGTTGACAGTGTCCTTTACATTGCTAATATCTAAAGAAAAAGTTTCTCTTACCTTTCTAGCTCTTCTTTCTCCTCCTCAACCTTCTTGGCAATCAAGACTTGGGCTGAGAGATCATCACTTTCCCTTTAGATAGTGGGTCTCTCTAGCTACAATTACCTTTTCACCATGGTGGAACTGCAGGTCACTCTTCATCAGTCTGGCAGTACATATGTTGGGCCCAACAATATTCATTATGAGATGCTGTGCCATTCATTTCCTGCCTCTCTACCCTTCCAATTCTTTTCAGCCACATTTGGCAGGAGGATTTCTTTCTTGATACTTGGTGCCAGACTTTAATACTACCAGTTACTAAGTCTGGGAAGGATCTTAAGGTTACATCAAACTTCAAGTCTTGGAAAGGATTATTCTTTCTCATCTTATTTGGTTCTTAGAATCAAATAACCCTCTTGTCCACCCAGTTGGGTTCAGACAACAGCACACTACCATGAACCACCTGATTCAATTTGAAACATTGATCATGGAATTCTTTCTCAAGAGAGGACATCTAGTTTCTGTCTTCTTCAATCTTGAGAATGTTTATGACATGATATGGAGAAATAATGGAATTTTACATGATCTTCACTTGTATGGTTCATGTGGCCACTTGCCAATTTTTATTCAGAATTCCTTACTCCTTTAGTGCTTCCTGTTGCATGTGAGCTCTAAATTTTCTTTTTAGTTCCCACAGGAACTTTGAGTCTCTTGGGCCCATGTCTTGAATGCCCCAATTTTCACTATTAAGATCAATGCTATCACTCATCAGCTTTCTTTGACTTTTGCAAACAGTCTATATATCAACGACTTCCACATTTTGTTTCAGTCATCAAAACTTGATTATGGTCTCTGGTCTGTATTTCAGCCTCACCTTCAGCATGTAGTATGCTAGACCCCACTAACCATTAGGGGCTCTGCCTTTCGTAGCTTCAAACTTCTGTGAATTGTCTCTTGTATTGGACCATTGTACACAGTTTGTCTTTTTCTTCTTTAAAAGATATTTTGTGGCTCAATGATGATGTTTCCATAGTGCTATGAACAAAGCTCTTTGAGCTTGTTTTTGATTGCATGCTAACTTTTATTCCACATGTCAAGCAGCTTCATGTCAGGTGTACCAGGGCACTGAACATCCTCTGCATCGTCTCTTGTACATCTTGGGAAACCAATCAATATTCTGTGCTAAAGACCTGTTGTGTACTCATGAGATAAAAACTTGATTATGGTCTCTGGTCTGTATTTCAGCCTCACCTTCAGCATGTAGAATGCTAGACCCCACTAACCACTAGGGGCTCTGCCTTTGCAAGGGGAAATTCTGTACTTCACCAGTCCATAATTTGTTTGTAACTCTCCCTGCGTTATGCTGATATACTGTTCCTTGCCGCAATGCCCCACCTGGGATTGTGTTTTTGTCGTCAATTGGTTGTTCTATTCAGTAGATGGCAGTCCATTATTCCACTTTTTGGCCTCCATATCTGGGAATACATAACTAACTTGGGTCTGGCATTGGATGATGTTTCTAATTCTAGTGTTCAGCTCATTCCTCCATACATTTGATTTTTCTGTGAGTCACTCAAAGAAGGCAGATATTTCAAACTGGAAGTACCGTCTTCTCTTTGCCAAATATCTTTCGAACCATCCCTTTATAGCTATTCGATCATATAACAGTTCACCAGTACTTTTAGTATACTGTTTATATAGACTTTTTTAGCTCTTTACAGGCTCAGGAATTGTTTCACATAACTTCTCACCCTGTTTTCCTTGATATTTTCAACTGCCTGGTCTGGTGTTTTTGTCATCTGTTTGTATCCAATTTTTCTTGATCCCAGCCCATGTTGGCATTCTGGGGAATGAACTCACCAACACTGCAGCACATCTGTCTGCTCTGGTGTCATTATGGCCAAATCTGTTCTGTATATGAACTACAGTCCTGTAATCTAGGCTTGACTTTGTGCCAGTTGGCAGTTAGCTTCAGGTAAAGAATACTCCAGCAAGCTTTTCAAGATCAAACCTATTGTTGCTCTTTGACTGTCTAATTTCTACAGGTATTGTAAAGAGGAAGTTAGTCACAGTTTCTTAAACCCACAATTTTCTTTTATCTGGCACTGATGCACCATTGTGTGGACTTTGTGACACTCACCTTACAGTAGTTTACATTTTACTCATATGCCACTGCTGTGATTGGAAGCTGTAGCATCATTTTAGACATGTTTACACTCAGAATTTACTGTTGAATTTGAATGATGTAACTTGTGATGATGTCACTGTCTGTCTTGACTGTGTTTTTTAACTTTGTATGGACATTGGCCTTTTTAATTCTATTCAGGTTTTACCTTTTTCTGGGATTTCAACACCACCACCAAAAATTAAAAAATCTCATATTTTAACACACCATTTTCACCTTGTTTACTTTTTAACTATTGTATAATTGTTTCTATAATTTATATTTTGTTAACATTTTTTTGGAAAATGTTTTACTTCCAAAAATAAATGAAGCAATTCTTATTTTTAAACAAAGGTTGGTTTGCTATTTTATTACCTGTTTGGTGTAGATAGTCTCATTGCTTTGTGCTATTAAATTCCAACCAACCAACCACACATACAATTTTGAGGTTAAATAAGGACAGTTGATTGTTGTTGTTACTTTGAGTGTATGTTCAGTGGCACATTTATTGTGGCATGAATGATATTTATGTGTTCAAATAAAGTTTTTACATGTCTGATAGAATTGAATCTGGCAAAAATTTCACTAACATATTTATACCAAATTATGTTTGCAATTTATTGCTCTTGTTTTAACCTTTGTCATAAATATGTTGGTGAAAAGAAGTGCGAAAGGTGATGAGAGGAAACTCTGAGAGGAAAATAAAAATTGTTCTGTAAATGTAATTAATGGATGAGGTCAATGGTATAGTGATCAAGAGCAGTAATACAAGTTTCATCAATGGGAGTTTCAGTGAAAAGTGAATTTTGTGATGAAGCCTGTAGGGTTTTTAGTTGGTCATGTATTTACGAAAGTAGATATATTTAAAAAAGAAGCCTATAGGTGTTACATATGGTATGAGAATTCATGTTTGTACATACATATACTATAGTTCAGAGAGACGTGAATCATTATTATGGATCGTATGGAACAATTTGTTTTATGTTGTTTAGTGGAGGTTCTGATAAAGTTTATCCAGCTAAGAGGTCCTGGTGGCAATGTAGTGGGGCTACTTCCAGAATAAGGCAATTATAAAGTAAGTAGTCAACAGCAACTCCAGTCTGTTGGTTTTTGGCAGAAGCTATTATCATAGGGGCACTGAACATCTGGACTTAGTTTGGCCCAAATTTGAGATCCTGTTTCAGGGATCTAAGAAGGAGGAAATGGTAGGCTTAGGACAGCTTTCACTCCTTTCTATTTCAGGGTGCCATGCTTTCATCTTGAGGAAGTCCCTGAAAAGATGGACCTAAAAGCTAAATTGAAATAAAGTTACTTGGCTGTTGGATGTTTTTATTCTGATGCCTTTATTGGATCTTTACTTTGATTTATGGAAACAGCATTAATAAACTATAAATTGGTTAAGAACTGGAATTGATACTGCTGCATTATCAGAAATTTGGTTCTCAGACACAGATTTTATTCAAGAAAATAACGCAATTTTTGACATGGGAAACCAGCAAGAGGAAGGAGAAAGTGTAAAGTTGGCTTGCCTATTAGAAACAGCTTAATACCATTTTGTGAAAGCACCATTGCTATAGTCATTCAATTTGTGATACTAAAGAGTGAATGTACAAAAGGGTTTTATTACAGTGTTTAGTGACTACGAGTTTACCATTTAAGTTAACAGTGAAAACAAGCATGTTTTCTTCCAGAAACCAAGAACAGGTAGAGAAAATCCACAGAAGGGAGACTTTTATAACATTAGGCAACTTAAATGTTAGAGTTGGATGTAGTTTTAAGAATTGACATGGTATTCTGGGTGAATATTAGTGTTAAAAATTTGTGCAACTGAAAGCCTATGTGTTACTTACACTTCATTTTAGAAACATAGAAGAGATTTCATGGAAATATCCAGGCTCAAGGCATTGGCACTAATTAGATCTTGTACTAATCAAGCTTAACCATCTGAAAGAAATCTTGCACATGTGGTTTTTTGAGAGTGCTGACTGTGATACTTTGTATACCTTATTCTACTACAAAGTTATAATCAGTGCCAAAATGATTTGCAACAGCAGAACTACCAGTCATCCTAGATTAACATGAGTCAAATTAAAGACTTTGAACAGTGTAGACTATTTATTAAAGATGCTATAACAGGAAGTTTATGTAGCTGAGCCATTGTACTAATGTGTACAGTGCTGCCATAAGAACATTGAGCAAATAATTCAAAATGCAGTCTGGTTGAAGAGTATCCAAAAAACTTTTTTACCGTGGATTGAGAACATATGGACAGTGTTATCCATCTATGAGAAATCTGAGAATTGTTCGAAGAGAAATAAGAGAGGAAATTGGGAAGTTTTCAAAGATTTATGGCTAAAGCTAGATGATGGCATTCAGGAAACAACTGATGCAGGTGATAGCCATGAAATGTATGAAGGTATTAAAAGGGCAATTGGATCCAGCCACTAAGAAGACAACTCCATTGGAAGATTTAAATGGAAATGTCATTACTGATAAAACCAACTTGAATGCTGGATTGAACATTTAGAAATTTTATACATCAGTGTGACTGAAATCAAATGAGAAGAGCTAGAAGGATTGCAACATTTTGAACTTTGAGAGATTTGGGCATGCCCATTTTATACAATTTGCAGAAAGCCAATAAATCAATTCTCTGGAACTATACATTCAGTAACAATTGCTTGTCTGTTGAACTCTCTAAGTATGCCAGAGGCAAATTAATTCAAAAATTTCATGAAATTATATTGGTCTGTTGGGAAAAAAAAAGGTCATTTCAAGATTTCAAAGAGGCTTAGTTTGCACAGCTGTACAAAACTAAGAGGGATAAAAGCAAATGTGAAAACTATAGAGGTAGTTTTCTGTTTAACATCATCCAAAAAGTTGTCACTTGCATTATCTTTACTAGGATGCAGTCTAGAGATGAAAGAATCTATCCTGAAAAGCAGTGCAGTTTTTATTCATACACTCTACCATTCATATGATATTTTCTATTGAAAAACTGAAAAGAAGTGTAGAGTAGAACAAATTAAGTTTCTTTACATCCACATTGATCAGATGAAGGCTTCTTTATAAGGTCAACAAACATGACATTATTTCTGCTTTGAAAAAATAGGGTTTCCTTTTCAAACCACTGAACATCATTTGCTCATTACATGAAAGTTTGAAAGAGCAACTGTATTGTATGAAGACAAAAATCTTATGCCTTTGGTATCAATAATGTAACGAAACAGGGTTGTCTCTTAGCCTCCATGTTTTTCAGCAGTTACTTTTCATTTCTGTTTTTTTATGCATTTAAAGATAGTAATTAAGGCATTTATCTTTGAATCAGACTAAATGGAGATCTGTTCATCATTACAAGGTGTTGAACAAAAACCAAAGCAAAAATGTTGGTTCTGAAAGATTTCTGTTTGCTGATAACAAGGTGGCTCTAGGAAGTAAAGTTATCCTTTGTGGTCTTACCAAAATGTCTGCAAAAATAATGTTAAGAGTATCAATATAAAAGTTAGGAGGCATACACAAATTCCTATGTATCTGGAATGAATATCTGACATCGGGTGCAACTCGACACAATGTGGATTTGATCCAGAGAATGGAAGTAAAATGAGAAGAAAGTAATGTGTTGTAAACTTTGATTCCATAGTAATCATTTCATGATTCAATTTTGATGGAGGATTAAATCCACCTATGACCATTTTGGTGGGTTATTATGCAGAAAATGTGGGCCATGACAGAAAGAACAAGCTTTATCCACAACTATTTCTTAAAATATGCAAGTTATATTGTCCTTTGTATCACTTTTTGTTGCTGTTGTCTTTGAGCATTCAAGCTTCCTTTTCAAGTAATAAAAAATGTGTGCAGTACTAATGGTTTAATCTCAAAGCAAACCCATTCACTCTAGTCAGCTGCTTTTCCCTTGGTTTCAATGTTGTGACCCCAAACCAGCTCCTTCACCTTTGCAATGTGAGATTCTAGTTTTTGTAAGACCGTATTAGAAGTTAACAGTTTTTGTACACTGAAAGTGTATTTCTGAGAAGTTCTTACCACTCCTCACACACCTCTTTTTGAGCCTGCTAATTCTCCCAAATAAGGATTGAGTAAGAATAGAAGGAGCTAACTGTGTTACTATTGGTGGAGAGTAATCACATGATATGTACTTGTTCAAAAATGGCATGATATTGATAGGATATATAGACTGGTGTGTTGACCAGGAAACGTTTTTAGCATTGCTTAAAGGCCAGAAAGAAAATTGATATAGCTTTGTTTGTGAGAAGAGGAAACACATTTTCAGTGTAAGAAAAATATAAACTTTTATATTTCTAAATATCACAATTGTGTCTATAACTAAATAATTGTTTTTTGTCAAATGTCTACTCAGACTGATTTGATTACTTTAAAATCCAATTGACAAGACAAATTATTTTTCTTTATCTTCTTTTTGCACAATAAAACTAAGTGAATTATTTACTTAAATTACTCCTTGGGTTATTACACTCTTATCTTGAACTTTAGATAATTCTTTTTTACTAGTCTGCACAGACAGGTTAGATTACATTAGAACACCATTTAGCAAAACAACAATGAAACTGTACTCACATTGCATTTAACTTCATGTTTTCTAACTTTTTTCTGGATGAACTGGTCTTTTCTCCTCCCTTTGCTTCAGTTCTGCTCACTTGGTCAGCTATTTTTATATGTGGCTCACCAAAAATTTGATTTTTCAATGTATAGTGCGAGTGTTGCTGTAAGGTAACAATATTCAGTTAAGATAATTAAAAAATATACTGAAGATTTGAGAAATGTGACATCAACAATGTTGGTAAAGCCTAGACAATAATGTAATTGCAAATTCAATGTATAACTTGTACAGAGTTGCATAATAAAATTTGTCAAAACTAACACTTAAAACAATTCAGCTTCAACACTTCTGTCTTAAAAACTGCATAATCATTAAGTATTAAGTCATAAAATAGACTAAATAATAACACTTGCACTGAACAATCATGTATATCCAACATGTATGATGTTCTGCATTTAACATAAATTTTACATTTATAGTGCAGTATATCTTTGCTGTAATGAAACTTATACAGAAATTTGTGGTAATGGAATCTGTATATTAGAAAATCAGTTAATTATAATGAAGGCTTAGATCTATTTTGTAAAAAATTTTGTATCTCTTAGTTCTAAATTTTAAACTTTACTAGCCAATGAACCTGTGTGATGCATAGTAAGTTTTTTTTCAGTATAAATGTTATTGTTTTTCTTGCTTCATGTTGTTAGTTTTTAGTATTTCATCTACAAGGTTACTCTTTGTAAATAAACAATAATATTGTTGTGATTTCTATGACTTGTCATAACATTGTTTTGATCTTGTGCTTTTTTATTGCACCTATTGCACACAGGCCTGAAAATTTAAATTTAATAAAAGTTGTTTTGGTTTTAATAAAAGATATTAAAGAATTTACATAGCTAAATAATAATAATTTTTCTAAATCAGAAAGAAAAAAAAACTTACTTAGATCAAATTATTATTTTATTTGCCACAATGAACTTTTTTATTATATTTGTTAACAAAACTACAAAGAAACAAGAAAAGGGAAGAATACACTGCACAACAAAGTTTTTGCTTCCTGAACACTGTTGGGTGTTCCTTATTGATTTTTGGTTGCTTATCACGAAAATCACATCCATATTTGCCCATCACATACTGTTTTATCAAAATCTTCAGTTTTGCCATGTTTTTTCTTACATTTGTGTCAAAAAGTTTTTGTTTCTGTAAGAGACTTATGAACAATGTTTTGTGCAGTCTGGGCATGTCCAGGCATGAAATCAGGTCAGGTTGAAAGCTGTTCTGTGGAAGTATGCAGCCTGGGCAGGCCAGAGCCAGCTTGACACTGTCACAGCAGGCTATAAAAGTGGCTTGCATACACAGATGCTGCTCATTGGATTAATATAGACCTAATAGTGTGTACGTATTGTTTCAGAATATAGTACTGCCTCAGTAGCACTGTAACAAGTAAGTTAGATATTATAGACGTTTTACAGGACGATTGGTGTCAGTCAGTATGTCTCATCAATGTTGTAACAGCCGTGATACATTCTGTTATATTTGTGGCGAGTATATGCTTGTTCATCAGAGATGATCAATGACTGCTCTTGTGAAGAAAGCATATCATCTGTACTTCAGCTGTAAAATTGGTGATCGAGACCAGGAATGAGCGCCTTACATTTGTTGTACGACATGTGCTGTCTCTCTGAGAACTTGGCTGAAAGACAATGCCATTTGCTGTCCCGATGATATGGCGAGAACAGAAAGACCATGTGATGGACCATTACTTCTGTTTGACTAATGTGTCTGGTTTCTCTGCCAAAAACAAGAAGTCAATTGAATATCCTAATCTGCCTTCAGCAATGAGACCCGTGCCACATGACGACAATCTCCCAATTCCAAAACCACCAGAGGAATGGACCTTAGATGAACCAGATGAAGAAACTGCAATGCAGGGAACTGGCAATGACATTGATCCAGATCTTGAACCATGCTCTTCAGGTGATCAACATCTCATAACACAGCCAGAATTAAATGATGTGGTCAGAGATTGGGGTCTGTCAAAAGCAAAAGCCAAATTGCTGGGTTCAAGACTGCAGGAATGGTGTTTGCTGTCACCAGGTACGAAAATTTCTGTTTTTCGAAGATGCCTAGATGATATAACCAAATTCTTTGCACAAGTTGACAGTCTCTGTTTCTGTGTTGACATCAAAGGATTGTTCTCTGCTTTCAGTTGTGACCATGACCTGCATGAGTGGCATCTATTTATTGATTCATCAGTGTTAAGCCTCAAAGCTGTTCTGTTACACAATGACAACGTTCACCCTTCAGTACCTTTTGGCTATGCAGCACACATGAAAGAAACCTACGAGAACATGGAAATGTTGCTGAAGTACATCAAGAACAGCAAGTACAACTGGAATATCTATGGAGATCTGAAAGCCATTGCTCTGTTACTGGGACAGCAGCTTGGCTATACAAAGTACTGTTGTTTCATCTGTGAACGAGAAAGTTGTGCCAAAGAGTCACATTATTCTAGACAGAGCTGGCCACTCTGTAAAAAGTTAGTTCCAGGACAAAAAAATGTGGCACATAAACCACTTGTCGACCTGGCAAAGATTTATTTGCCTCCTCTTCACATAAAATTGGGACTTATGAAGAATTTCGTGAAAGCAATGAACAAAGAAGGCAAAGGTTTTTGTTATTTAAGACAGATGTTCCCAAGAATAACTGAGGTCAAAATCAAAGAGAGCATTTTTGTTGGCTCAGATCAGATATGTTATGAGTGAAAAGTGGTTCGAAGATCTGTTAGTTGGGCTGGAAAAGATTGCCCGGAAAGCCTTCAAAGATGTTGTTGACAATTTTCTTGACAATTACAGAGCCCCACATTACATTCAGCTGGTAGACAAACTTCTCAAAGGATACAAAACAATGAAGTGCAACATGTCACTCAAGATTCCTTTCCTCCACTCACACTTGGACTTCTTCCCCACAAATCTCGGTGATGTCTGTGATGAACACAGTGAAAGGTTTCACCAGGACATTGCTACAATGGAAAAATAATATCAGGGCAACTGGAATCTATCAATGCTTGCTACTGTTGGTCATCGCAACGTGATGCACCGGGCAATGAATACAAACGAAAATCAGGAGCAAAACGCTTTTAATTATGTTGAAATTAATAGCATACTAGAAACATAAATGCAATTACATACGTTATTGCTGGTAAACAGTTAACTATCTATTTCTCAGAGTTCCTGATGTGATGAAGCAAAACAGAAACTATACCCACCATATACTTGTCACAATCAGCAAAAACTTTTCAAGAAGCAAAACTTTAAAAAAAAATTGTTGTGCAGTGATATAAGAGTCAAATGAATGTGTAACCTTATTCATCCTGATTTTCTTTGTGAAATCATCATCTTTTAGTCTCAAACCTGTGTTGTGGTCTTTTATGTATTACATTATGATATATTGTCAAAAATCTGTTCATGATGGAGAAAAATGGATACTGTTTTTTTTAAATTCAGCATACAGAACTTACTGTGGAGCAGGTAAAACTTTCAAGACAATAAAATTATCCTAGACTTGTGTTATCATTATAGCAAATAAATGATTGATAAACAAAATTGTGGATATTAAAATATGCTTTTGGCCAAACTAAGGTGACTACAAAACATTTCACTTAATATAAATGTGTGTATCTTCAAGGTATGTATAAATTGTAAATCTCATCAGAACTACTAATGGCCACCCTTACTAAGTGATGTATATTTAACCATTTCTGTAATTATTAATCTGTGCATTTGAATAGAAAAGTAACTAGACACATTACTAATTTGTTAAACCATTTGTATTAAATGTGTGTCTTCTCTTCTTATTTTTTACTTTACCTTAGTTTGTGTCAAAATACTTATTTGATTATTCAAATTATAGTTTCATGTGGATAAATCGTGTTACTGCTACTTGTAAGTAGGATTTTATAGGCCTGCATTTCTATGTGAGAAGTTTACTGTTACATAAAGTTTGGATTGCCTGACAGGTATACTAAGCTATGCAATGTAAATTAATTACACTATATAATATAAATTTTGTTCTTGGATAGTATGTGTTATTTCTCAATTGCTTGTGTTGTAAACGTACAGAAAATGACCATTATTCCCTTCAAACTTTGCTTTTGTGACCTGAATAATGAAATTTAGAAATTAACCTATTTTCTATCTAAATTTTTATTTACATAAGGTCTGAATAAAACAACATATGAATCAAGATTTACATGTATTTGAACTAACGTTATATAGAAATGAACAAAAATGTTTAGAAGTGAGTAGTTTTTTGAGATTTACAACAGAAATGTCAATCACTTCCACATATCAGTCCCCATGTTTTCATTATACACTCCCAGGTCACAAAAGCAAAGTTTGAAGAGAAAAATAGGTCTTTTCCATTTACTTTAGGTATAAACAATTGGGGAAATAACACTTTCTGCCCAGGAACAAGAAAAAGTAAAAATTTTGTTTCATAGTGTTATTTATTAAATAATAAAGCAGCATTACTGTGTAGACTCACTGCTATGAAGGGACCATCTTTTTATACAAAGATAGATGTTTTAACTATATATTACAGCAAAGACACTCAATATATAATGAGTATTCTTCAAAACACTGTTTTTCATACAAATATTGTGCAAAATGACACTTGTGTTTGAGAGTATGCCCAAATTCTTCAGCTGTTCACATTCATTTCCTTTTCACACTTAGTCTGTTTGGTCACAGTTATGTAAATATTGTGCCTTCTAGTGTGTGTTTGCTCCAAAATTGTCAAAACTCTTCTAACACTTTACTCACCATGTTACTCAGTCAATTCATATGAGACAGTGATTTCACAAAGGGAAGAAGAAACAACAATGTGTATGCTGTTAACTGAGAACTAAACTTCTGATAAAAATGGGTGAATCACCAGCTGTAAAACATCAGTTGATGAGTCTGTGGGAAGGAAAACCAACACCAGAAAATCATGGCTGTATGTGTTTGAAAGGTACATATTACCAATTTCTAAATGTTTAGATCCGTAATTTATTTTTAATATGTGAAGTATATGCTGTTAAATCACATGGTATCAGATAAAAAATGGGCCAGTTGGACTTTTTTTTTTTATAAATTATTGGTACAATAAACTCTGATTCCAACTTGGACAACATATGGATTTTTGAAATTTGTAAAAAGCCATGTTGCTCTTGAAGTGAGCTTGTTATCCCAAAGCAGAATCATCAGGCATCTGACTAAACACCTTATGTGTACACCATTATCCCAAGAGTCAACAGTGCCAATAAAATGAGTTTTGATGTGTATAACTCTGTTTTACACTGATAAAATTGTTGAAGTTATTAAATCATCTCTTATTTGTGTATATTTGTTAGGTTGTTGGGAATGAGTGAATTTTTTTATATATTTTATTGATGTATTGTGTGTTATTGGCTTTTGGATTTCAGATTTTGAAACAGTACCTTTCCATTGGTGCTGCAGTTATTACCTTGTGAATCTGCTGAGAAATGCACATGCCACAAACCTCGAAAGGAACACACGTAAATGTGCTAGTGTATAACGTAATCCTCATTAAACTGAAATCTTCCATCAGTAATAGAATGATTTATCCTCCATGTGCTGTAAGTTCTTTGAACACTTGTAACAAAGATTTATTCATTTCCTCAATACTACTTTGTTCAGATGTGTTTTTCTGTGGAATTAACATAATTTTTTACTTGTTATAATTTTAAAGTTTCATTGCCACTTGTCATATAATATTATTCCATTTATTTTTTCATAATGAGAAAGAAAGGTATCAAATTTTAAACATTTCAGTTAGTATTATTTAAATTACCTTAAACTTTATACTCTTTTAATCAAACTTAGTTTTGGAACACATATTCTAGAGTGTATATTAAAGCTTCCTTGACAGTACTACTTCCTGTTTTACCTAGTATAGGATTTAATTATGTTTATTTTCATTTCTTTATTACATTAATGACCTAGCCCTGTGTACCTTAAACGTGTTAGACAAACTTTCACACACATATAAGAAAGAAACCATAAGAACATTTAGTGAATCAGCTTGATTCTGATTCTGATATTTTCCTGATTTGGTGCTGCATCTATATGTACAATTTTTCTCACCACTAGCCTTGAAATTCTAACATAAGATCATTCATTTCTGGATAATATTGCTGTGCTATTGTATGAGGGAGTATGCAGTAACCCTCCACTAAAAATAATGTGACCCATCCTCTGAGCATAGTTGGCTTCATTTGTACTGATTATTCAATTGTCAATTTTTGATTGCACCTATACCAAAAGATGCATCTTTTTCTCACTTGTAAACTGTTCAGATTGAGGGTTTTTTGGTTTTTTTTGTGGAAGTGTGTATAAACATGTGGATGTGTATTTCCATGGAATCCAGCCAACACAATCTACTACAAGAAAAACAAGAAAGCAGCAAGGTACATTGACAACCCCATGTCTTTTTGGCACACATTATTTTCATCATCTATTGATTTATTCTTCATTGGACTATGAGCTGACTTCTATCACCATTCTTCATTCACCTTACCAGCTCTGTATAGGTGAGTTTTTTTTTATCTTGCCTTTAAATGGTCCTTTTATATCTTATACTTTACAGGATCCCACTGTGTGACAGTTGGTGCCTGCAAGGGTATACTAAAGTGCACTATGTAGAGCATTTCAAACTCGATGTGGCACAGATAAGGTGGAGGTATCCTAGTAGAATATAACTAAACAAGGCCTGATCTAGACTGTATTCATCCATAAACTCATGAGTAAAGCTATTTCAGGATAGCTGATCACCACTCCAGTCCCAGTTGAATAAACTGGGTTATCCTACTTTTAATTATAATGTTTTTGTGTCACACATTATGCTGCCTTATGTTATTGTGCTCATCTGGGCTTCCCAGTGGATTTCTACCCTCATTTTCTTTCTTCTACTGGAATATGGTAGCCCTTGCTAATTAACAGTTATTAGCCATTTGACTATGGAGGGTTTTTTTCCTAAGTGTGACAAATTATGCTCAGTAGAGAATAGAGTGGTAATGCTCTGTTGGTGAAGATGGTGCAGAATCACCCATTGTGGAATGGACAATAAATTTCAATGTGAGTTTGGACAGGAGATGAATCATTATGTATAGTTCACTTTTGTAGGTGGCTTTCCTACATCATAGTACTGAGTGGATGTTGGTTCCCAGACAGTGTGATGTTTGATAGACACAGGACCAGCCACCATAAGCCCTAAGTCAGGAGGTTGGTAAGGGCCCTCTTCCTACTGCAGACTGGGTGAAAAATACCTGATGCTACCTGGTTGTGGATTGGATTGTCCCACCATGTATGCTTTTCTCCATCTTATTGTTGTAGTTTCTTAGTTGATCTGCTGTTATATGAGCACTTCTTAATTGGCAGAGCATAGGTTACTTTCCCTGCTGTTTACTAGTGTTGGGGTAAATATGCTAAGTATCCTCTCTTTAAGACAGACTGGGTGAAAAGTACTTGATGCTCCCTGTTTTGTACTGGAATTGATTCACCATGCATTGTGTGACATACCTTAGTCAGCATGCACCATTTTATATGTGTGTGTCCTATGATCAGATTCTAGACTATGCTTTTTTTCTGCTAGAAGGGACACATTTTCAGTAAAGGCATGTGTGCCTCAATCCACATGAGGTACAGGCTCCCATGGGTGTGCTTCTACACTTTTACATGTTGTAAAGTGTCGCACTCTGTGGGTTTCCTTCAAGTACTTTCCAAAGAGGTTTCATCCATGTAACTTTTGCACTGTTCCTTCCATCATTTCATTGTGGGATTCTAGCTATTATATGTAAAGAGGTAAGGTGTTGTGTCAGAAATTAAAATTTTCAAAACCAATACATACCTCTGCTCACACTTCCCACCCATCCTCCCCACTTCAAGTGTGCCTTTTATTGCTTAATCTCAAAGTAATAATTGAACAATTTGCACAGAGAAAGCCCATTGAACTGAGAGGGTAGTGTCTGTTATAAATCTGTCTCGAATCATTTTGATCATTTGTATTTGTGTAGGGATGCACCTTACACTAGGAGACTTGTATGTATGATTTGTAAGCATTATTAAATATTTTAATACACACTACATGTTTTGACAGGTCGTTGGGCTATATTCTTTGGGTATGGTCTAAATCCAAGTTTACTGGTTTATCTACAGAAACAAAGTTACAATGGACTATAGGCAACAGGGTGTTATGATGTGAAAGCAATAAACTGTGATATGTTTTTCAGAAACGTACTCACCTCTCTAAAGAACCTTCCATCTTTCCTTCTCAGTTCTTGTATGTTTCTGTTATGTAATCAAGAATAATTTTTTCTGTTATTGTTCATGGGGGTTGTGGCACTCTCCTGTGTTTAGGTAGTTAGGGTGCTCAACTCATAATCTGAGGGTCATGGGTTCGAATCCACTACATACCAAATATGCTCACCCTTTCAGCCATAGGAGTGTTATAATGTGAGTGTCAATCCTACTGTTCATTGGTAAAAGAGTAGCCCAAAAGTGGTGGATGATAATTACTAGCTACCTTTCCTCTAGTCTTACACTGCTAAATTAGGGATGGCTAGCACAGATAACCCTCATGTAGTTTTGTGCAAAATTAAAAGAAACAAAACACACTCTTCTATGACTACAGGGCTGTAGTATAATGATGACTATATTAATATAATGGCATAGTGTGTTTATGTGTGTGTCAGGGTAGTAGTTCTACTCTAAGCTGGTGACATGCAAAAAAATCTTCTAGCAAATATGCAAAGTAATGTGTGTTTGCTCTATGTAGAGGTTAGTATCTATCTGAAATACATTTTCAGGTAAATAAAGCTGAAATTCATTCCTTTCTGCATATTATAGATGTGAGATTACTTTACATTTTACAGTTTTAGTCAGTTAAATCGATAGTCTTGTTAGAGAATGTTTTTAAAATTTGTTAAAATATAATTTTTGGGAGCTTCAAGAAACCATATTTTATTACAGTTACCTTTTATAAAAGTGTGGTTGTTAAATTCCAGGATTTCTGCATGTAGTTAGAAGTTATTAGTAGCTTTTTTTTCTTTTATACAATGAGTAACCAATTTCTGTGTAGATCTTCTAGGCTGTTCTTTTAGGTTACAGCAAAGCTGAGGCCTTTCTTCATAAGTTGTTTTCTGTCATTGAATGGCCATTCAGATCTATTGACACTATGTTCAGCTGATGCTTTAGTGTTCAAGCTGCTGTAACTTCTTTAGTTGGAGATTTTTTGCATATGTCTATCAAATTGTTTTCTTAACACTGAATTGTTATGATTGATAGTGCATTGCATATTATCATATTTATTTGGGTTCAAGTGACAGGGTTGCTGGTGGCATAATATTTTTGTGTAAGTCTTGAACAAAATTGCTTTTGTGAGTTTTTCTGCAGTTTGAATAATACCTGAAAGTTGGTTTAAGTTTGGATAACTTTCACAAGTTTTTAACAATTAACTGTTTTAAGCATCACTATCTGAGGAAGGAAATATTGTTTCCCCTTTTGGCAATTTATAAATTTACGTTATAAAGCTCAAAAGTACTTGCCTTGCACAATTCGTTTATAGTGGTGGTTTGATGGACATATTGTACTAAACATGTTTAAATGAATTCCATCTGCCTTTCCAGGATACTGTGGAAAATTCTTCATAACAAAATTGCCAAATAAACATAAAATCAACAACCAGTGTAAATTTAAAACCTGAACCTATTTATTGTTACACAGTTAGTAGAAATTACAGGGAAAAGTCTTTAACACTTTACTATACAAAATGTCAGGACGGAATTCAAAATCACATTTTGATATCTCAAGTTTTATCCTATCTGCCTCATCAGGTGTTTATAAGTTTATTTCTATTGAAATGCTTCATGTTTGTTCTCATGTTGGCTATTTAAATTTAAAAGATGTTGAAAGTTACATCTGACGAGGCCTGTGGTCAAAACATGTTTGCAGAATATCTGAAAACTCAAAAGAATTAGTTAGAATTGTAGCAAAGAAAGGTAACTTTGATAAACTTTTTGGTTAGATGAAATGTTTACAGCTTATAGTTATTTGTAACAGATTCATTTATTTTGCAATGATTTTATTTATTTCTTTGTTTATTCAGATTCATTTGCTTTTCCTGCATTTGTTGGTATTCATGTTATTTGATATTTTAATTATTTTGCTTTTCAAACACAAATTTCAATTATGCAATGAGCAGTGTTGTTATTAATCCCTAAGTTATGTTGGGAAGTAAAGAATTCCTATCACATGTTAAGTTGCCTCATGAATTGTTTTTAAAAAGAACAAATATTTGACATAGATGTGTTAGATAATGTAACAATTATTTGTGATTCCTCCAATTTGAATATCTTTATTGAAATATATAAAAAAATTGGAAGTTTAAAAAACCTACAAAAAGAGATTGTAAAAGCTACAAACTAAGACAAGATACCGTAGACATTATCTACTTGAACTAAAATCCCTATTTTGACTCCACCAAATGTACATAACTCTAGGTAACAGCACAGAGTCAAAATGGAAGTTTGTAGTTTGAGTAAATAATGTCTACAGTATCTCATGTTTTGTTTCCTTGTAATGTCTACAGTATCTCATGTCTTGTTTCCTTGTAATGCCTACAGTATCTCATGTCTTGTTTCCTTGTAATGTCTACAGTATCTCATGTCTTGTTTCCTTGTAATGTCTACAGTATCTCATGTCTTGTTTCCTTGTAATGTCTACAGTATCTCATGTCTTGTTTCCTTGTTTTTTAATCTCTATTTGCAAATTTTTAAATATCCATTTTTTTATTTATCTTGTTTCTTGATTTTTTTTCATGTTCATCTGTGAGCTAAGGATTATTTCATGTGGTAGCTAACTTCATACATTGTTATAATAAACATAAACTGTGTCACCTAGGCACTAGCTAGGTAATATGGTTTATTGTGCTTTACTGTAGCTGTTTGACTATTTAATTACATTAGTTTGAGATGTAAAATGTTAACTTGCTGTTGGAGATTGTCGTGGATAATTGTTTGAGAATATAATGAGCATTTATAATTTCTGTGTAACTAATTCTTTATATATTATGTTTAGCAGTGGGCAAATATATGCCTAAATTAAAATAACGTCCACTAAACATACATGAAATAAAAGCTATACATCTAAAACATCACTTAAAATAAACCTTCAGGTCTTTTTAAGGCAGTTATTCTACAAATGTATGCAATAAAATTTAATATTATCTTTATATATTTTTTTCTTTACGTCACTTAGAGGTTGGCCCTCTGAAGACACCACTTGTACAATGTACAAAGCACTACAAATCTACATTTAATAGTCATCTGATGTTCACATATTATTGGCTGTTAATTCTTGTTTTACCATTTAAGTTTTTTGAAGGAACACGAGATATTTGTAATAAAACTAACTTCAAGGAAAAATTATAATGCTGTTTACACTAGAATTATGAGGCTTTTTTTGATGTTTTTTTTATCTTGTACAAAATACAGAAAAAACAAATTGACTTTGCAGTACCTTATTTAGTATTTTACAAAAGGTTTGAGTGCAGTATACCAAGTCAGTTTTGTTATTGGCTAGTAAGAGAATAATAATAATCAGAAACAATCTGTTTGGAACAGGTTTTCTTTTTCTTGCAAGTCTAACATGCTTACTTTTGTTTACATTTTTGTGTGTACAATCTTAGCAGTCAATAGTAAAAAGTGTTGTTTACACTGAATATTTACTGTTTAAGGTAATTTTTGTCCAAACATTCTATTTAGGGTTTTGTTTAATTTCTTGTGATCCATATTATGAACCACTGTTATGGTTCACAATTAATTTTTTCCAAAACAAACTTTAAATGCAAAACAGTCTAAAATTTCTGAGAGAATATATTGTAAAGGAAAGAATGTTTGTGCTATGGTGTTGGCTTCAATTACTGTAGTTTGAATAATAACTAACTGTGAAATGAGATAAAATTAGTCACTTAGTGGACCTTTTAATACATTAATAAATTCCTGGACTTCTAGAAATATGTTCTTGGTAGAAAGTAAATTTCATGAGTCTGTGATATCAGCACCTGAAATTTTATAAAGAAATAACCTTAGATTTTGTTCAAGTAGTTGTCAGAACATCACATGTTACTCATATATATTTTAGAGATTTGATTAACCAAGTTTTACATAATTATGTAATGTCAGAAGCATAAAGAATTCAAGTCATATGACTTAAAATATCCTTTTCATGCATACTAGCTCAAGAATCCCTGAAACATGTATATTAGAAAGAGGTATAACCAGTCTTTTATCATTTCTGCTCATAATGAGCTTTTACAAGATGATATTATTTGTGAAACTTGTGTATATCTTTCATGCAAATATAATAGACTATTAAGTTTCCAAGAGGCAGTCAACTTTTCATTAACTAAGCAGGTTGTTTTCCAGGAAGGCTTTTAGAAGGAAAAGTAAAATGTTTAGCAGAAAAAGTTTATTTTGTAGACAGAATTAACTTTTTCATTTTCTCTCTTATTTTTGTTAAAAGTAAAATAATTTCAAAATTATGCTGAATATATTGCCTTAGAACAATGAAGTGAAGTGAATACATTTGTTAGTAAATATAAGATTGGTTAATTTGCATTCTTCAAAATGTCATTGAAAAGTTAATTTTTTAACATTTTTTTGCAGTTTAACTATATGACAGAAATTCCATGGCTAATGAAACAATATCCAGCAGAATACAGGTAAGTATATGCAACAGCTGAAAAACATTGGTCTTATGGTTATAGAAGTATATTATTGTGCATGGAATGTTTGTGTTACAGTTGTTTACTGTAATTATTTTTATTTCTTTTGTTATCATAAATTTTAAAACCACTAATGATAGAAGTATTTTCTGCACTGTTAAATCTAATTCTAATTACAACTAACTGTGGAAAGACTTGCATCTTAAACCATGCTTGGAAACTATTGCTTAATGATTGTGCTATTGGCTTAATTCATCCAATTGCATTTTATACATAGGTTTCTGTACTGATGAAATTACTTCTGAAGCGAGTTGTGAACTCATTGTAAGTCAATAAAAGTGAATATTGGAAGTGCAGTTTAAAACTGTAATTGATTTTTGCTTATACCATTGAGAACTGTTGTTAAGTAGAATGTACATTAACCTAATATGAAAATTTTCAGTTGCCATTAAAGTACAGTCTTCATTTTTTGGACTTTAGTCTGCTGTAAGAAAGACTACTTAGTGAAATGAGTAACTCAATATGTGTGGTGGGTGTTGTTGAGTATTTCCTATTTCTCTTGTCCAACACTTCAGAATTTAGGAATAAATACATGTATCTTTGTGAATAATCCTAAAACAAACACTTTTCAACACTTAAAAGAACTTGTAAGTGGAATACAAATAGAATGTCATTGTGTGTCATTTTAAGTGCCTTTGTCAAAGTGTAATTTGTCTTCTTTACAGTGAACATTTAATAGATTGTGTATGTTATCCCAAGTTGTGTTTTCTTGAATGCCAGAAACTAACAAAGAATTGTAAATCACAGCTTGATATGCAGTATCATTTCAAATCTATTTTGTCTTCCAGAAGTTAGTGCCTAAGAAGTCTTTCATTTAATACCAGCTATTTTCTGCTCACTTACATGAATTTTGATTTAAAACTAAAATGTGTGGTAAAAGTCATGTCAGTTGACATTTGTTGAGTTTTTTTCACAACCCTCTTTATTGTCCTTTTTGGAATAAAAGGTGGAAGCTTTCCAGACAACCCTTAAGATATGTTGTTGTTTTCATTCTTATTGGAGCAGTGATAAGTTTACAGACTCATGATACACAACAGATATCCCAGTTTGGGTTAACTCTAAAACAACCACTATTTCTTTTGTGACAGACATGCAGGACACTTAGGAACACAAATTATTGATCACAACGATACCACTTTTTAACATCTTATATTGTAGAATGTCAACATAACTTATAAAAGAAGATTGTGAGAAATGCCAGCTAATGATACAGTTTCTAGGAAGTTTTATTTGAATGTCACACAAAACATGAAAATCCAGGAAAATTCTTAAGCTGTGAAAATTCTGAAAAAAATTGTATTATTTCTATTGGAATGTTTTGGAAAATCCCTTGACAAACCTAACCTCATTTCTCTCATGTCACTCATTTTATTGACAACAAGTCATACAGTTGCTTTTATCTTTGTTTCTGAAGAAATGATATTTGGAAAATGTGACTCATAAAATGATTTGAGGGTCTAAGGCAGGGTTCCCAACCTTTTGGCACTCGCGACATGAAAATGTAATTGATGAAATAAAATTAATGTTATCCTGACTTCTAACAAGGCTTCGCGACTCCCCTGCCAAGGCTTTTGATTCCCCAGGGGGTCGCGAACCCACCGGTTGGGAACCCCTGGTCTAAGGTGTGGTTTTGGTTGCCAACAGACATGCCCATTCTTTCAGCCTTTGGGTTTTATATTTGGTTTTAAGTAATTTCAGAGCTAGTAAGACAAACTGTTACTGTCCACTGCTAACCAGAAGGAAGTGAAACAGCCAACAGGACTCATTTCTATCTACTAAGCTACTTTAATGCTTAATAAAGTATAACTAATGTGTTTATACATTGGGTTGTGCTTCTAATTTATAAATGTGTAATTGTATTCTTAATAAAGTTTAGTGGTTAGCTGTATTAATTGATATAATCAATCAACAATGAGCATTAATAGATCAATTAATGTCACATAAAATAATTTATTAATTGAAATTATAAATAAATTGATTGTCACAAATATTATTTGTTAATTGAAATTAGTGTTTCAGGTTATTAATATTTTAAATTATTCCATATATAAAAATAATAAGAAATCATAATGAAAATGTTTTGATTACTTTCATAGCTGGAATAATTTAATATATTAATAATCTGAAACACTAATTTCAATTAACAAATAATTTTTGTGACAATCAATTCATGGGGTAATGGTCAGAAATAATCAATTACTCAAAATTAATTTTTCAACTAATGCTATTTGTCATTATTCAAATTGTCCTAACATTATTTGAGAATGATCAGTGAGTTTAAGGAGCCCAATAATTCATTTATTAGGAGTATACAGTAATTGTTCAGCTATGCTTCTTAATATTGAGTAATATGTAAAGATTACTGCTTTCTCATAGTGTTATGTTGTAATATATTCTTTAGTGTTAAGTAAACTGTAAATTTGTTGTGCATGCTTTATATTTGTATAATACCACACTTATTACTCTCCCAAGTTCATATTTATATTTGTATAATACCACACTTATTACCCTCTCCCAAGTTCATATTTATATTTGTATAATACCACACTTAGTACTCTCCCAAGTTCATATTTATATTTGTATAATACCACACTTATTACTCTCCCAAGTTCATATTTATATTTGTATAATACCACACTTATTACTCTCCCAAGTTCATATTTCCATGTATATTGTGACAAGCATTGGTGCATCTCAAATCATATCACAGCAAACATTTGTGAAGCTTTATTTTCAATCTGCTCACTATACTGGTAAACTATGAATATATGATTTAAAGGAACAGTAACAAAATCAGTAAATTAATATTGCATTTAAATTTGTAAATATCAGTCATTTTATGAATGTACAAAACAAAAATATATAATAACTAAAATTATATGTATTAGATATGACTGATATAGGTATTAAAAACAAGTAAAAACTTTACAGCCTTCTGTTTTTTCTGCTGGTATGGCATTTATATTTCATATGGTTTTAAGGAGCTAGTCTGTTTTTTATTATAGCTTTCAGAACACAGATATCAAATTGAGACACAATGAAAATTATTATGAATGAGATGTAACAGAAATGTCTAGAATATAAACCTCATATCAATGTACATCTAATGTGCTAGCATTCTTGAACTGAATGTTTTGGGTTGTAAACCTAATAGTCTTGTGAAATATGGTTTATATCTGTTCTTACATGAAACGTTCTGGATTGTAACCTAAAATAACATGGAAAGCCTATGGTCTGTTATTTTCTGAATATTAAAGCCTAGAGTCTAGAGTATAGTAACAACCAACACTTTCAATGTTGTTTTGTTAAATACTCTGGACTACATGCTAACCTCCATGAAAAGGTAACTTAAACTGCCATCATGAGAAGGTGAGATAGGTTATATGTACTGAAAGGAGTGAACAAACATCAGTGGTGCATTACCATAATCCAAAGGACAAAAGCTATACAGAAAAACCTGCAAAAAGTTAGGACTACCTTGAAGTTCTCACTTTAAAATTACATTTCAGTTATCATAGTGTGTTTCTAACTGCAGTTTGTGACATTTAATAAGAAGCATTTGCCAACAACTTGAAATTATTTGATTCATTTAATCTAATGTTTTAAATTATATTTCTCTCCTCTCTCTGTATTGATCATACAGAAACTAGCAAATTGACAATAAGGCTTATTTTCATGTTGGTATCATTAATTTTCTTTGTCAGTTTTAGCAGTCTATCTTGATATTATCCAGTAAACCATAATAGATGCAGTATTTGGACCTATTTTATTGTAGATTATTATGAATTGCTATGAAGCAAATGAATACCCAAGTGAATTAGTTTTTTAACACCTTCCAGATCATGTCCCTTGTTGATCGTTCATGGAGAACAAAGAGCAAGCAAGAAAGAACTTGAAAAGGCAGCATTGGTTTTTCCAAATATCACATTGTGTAATGTATGTAAGGTTAAGACTTATAGTTCAGATGTATACAGTATGCAAGTGAATCTATTAACTTAATTTTTTCTTAAAGATACAAAATATTTAAAATGCTATATGAAATAAAAAATACTGAAGCATTGGCTAATATGCAATGTAACTTGATATTTTCAATAAGTATTTTCATGTGAAGTGTTAAGATGACTAGTGGGTATTTTGATAACAGCAGTTCATATAACATTCACAAGAAATTAATGTTCGAAAACAGAATTATTTGGTTTTACTTTAGTTATACACTAATATATTTTTTCTAATAAATATTTACTTTGTTTCAGGCAAAACTTGAGATTGCTTATGGAACTCATCATACGTAAGTGAGAATATTGTTGACTTTAGTATAATATTAAGTCTCATATCTTCAAAAGTTGATGGTTTTATCTTTGTTAATTTTGATGATTATATTATTAATATAGTGACATACAAGTTTCCAGAATTTCATGTCTTTGTTGTTGATAATACAAATTTAATTTGTTTAAAAGTTAAATGTTCTTCTCTAATAATTTCATTTCTAAATAAAGTATTCTATTTATTACTAAAGTTTTCCTTGAAAGTTTCATACTTTTGAGAAGAACTCAAAATTCAGTTTTCAGATATTTTAACTATGATCTTATAATTTCTGTGTATGTATTTTTTAAGATTAATTCCTTTGAAACATATGATTTGTTTTTCACTTATTAACACAACTGCAGTTGTAATAAATTTAATGTGAACATTTTTGCTCTGAATTATTCTGGATATGTCAGGATGTGAATAATATAAAAATTGGTAATGTGTTATGGATTAAGTACTGAAAGATGTTTAATTTTTATTTTAGCTGAACACTACTGTTGGTTCTTATTATGTTTTCATTGTGTCATGTGACTTAATTCTTACATTAGTTGGCATCTAACATTGAGGTAATTTTATCTGACATTTAGGTATCTTTATAAAATTAGTGTTAATCATTTTCATATTAAAAACCTTGATAATTTTTATATCATTTGATTGTGTTTGTTTTAGAAAGATGATGCTGTTGCTCTATGAATCTGGATTGAGAATTGTAATTCACACAGCTAACTTGATTGAAAATGACTGGTTTCAAAAGACACAGGGGTCAGTTTCTATTATATGTTTGTAAAAAGAAACCTTTTAAATGAAAGTTGTGTTTCTTTTTGTTTTGTAGATCTTGGAACAGTTTATAGGTATGTCTCATAAATTACATTTCTTTTTGTTAATATAAAGTTTTGCATTGAAGAGCTCAACTCTGTAAACTACAGTCTAAACATCTTTGAATGTCTTGGACAGTTGAAATATTTAAGTTATAATAGTTATGCTCAGAGCTGGCCAATTAGTGGATTTTCATAAGTGATTCATCATCATGTTCATTAATTCGTAGTTTTTACATCAGACTTGAATGGTTGAAATACTCAAAAATAGGAGAAACTGGAAAAAACAATAGATTGAGCTTAACACCTTGAATTAATCTAAAATGATTATTGAAAATCATAACAATATTTCGATTTCTTGAATGTTTGGAATAATTGGAAACACTAATAGTTTAATAGTTGATCTTTTTGTTACATCCTTCACTTTAATTGTAATTTTGATTTGTTGATTGGTTACTTTATGTGTTGCTAACTGGTGTTATCAGTTGTTATTTGTAATTGAATTAATAACCCAACTACAGCATTACCTATATAGCAGTTTAAAGGATTACTGAAATTAGAAGTTTGGTTCTGTTTTATGTGCTTTGGAGCACCAGGTGGTAATTAAGAAGAACTAATGACAACTTTCTTATCGTGATGCTAGTGTGAAAACCTTTCTCACAAATGCTTTCATTAACAAAGAATGAAAATTAGAAATTCAAATATAATAGGTATCACTTCAACTCTTTTGATTTGTAACTTTTAAATGTTACTTCTGACTTGTTGATAAATCTGTTTTGCCTGAAGACAGATTCTTGTATTTTATCTGATATTAAGACCATGTGCATTCTTGAATGATAATATTTCAAATACTTTAGCTTATAATATATCCATACAATTACAGATGGTTGAGTGCATTATAGAGAAACACTGTAATCACATCATTACAGTCCATGTCAGTATGTCTGGCTGGTTGTATTCTCTTTGATGAATGTCATCATTACAATGGCTCTGGAACCTAGTTTTAATTGCAGAAGGCTCTTTCTTATGTCTGCTATGTCAAAAGCACAACATTTTTGCATGCTTCCATAATTCATCTAGTGTATGAAAATGACAGTTCTTTGGTGCTCATTTCAACAATATGATTTTATAGAAATCCATAGGTGCTACATCTGATAATTTTACTTCACATGGAATAGTATTATAATTTATTCTAGCTGCTTGAGGTATGTAACAGTTGAATGAATATCATGGAAACAACTTGTACTTGTGTCACTTTCCCAGAATAAAATCCATCGTGGTTATATTGCCTGAGGCACTTGGATTACTTTTGCTACTAACCTTTTCATTTGAAGAGTCTCATCTGTTCTTCATCATGGCTTGAACATGAATTGTTGCAATTCTCTTTCTAGATAGTTTTGGTGCCCCAAGTTGCTCCATATACTTTTTTCTTTTCAGTGCTTTTAAGTACAAGGGAAAGTATCTAAATCTCTAATCTGAACATAACTTTTATGCTGTGAGTCTATGAATATGTTGCATATAAAAGACTGTTATTTGTCTCTTCCAAAAGTGATCATTTTTCATTGATATCACACTATCTAATATAATATTGTAACAAATCATAAGAGAACTTCTGTTTCATTAGGACATAAGTACAAGCTATCAAAAAGCTAAATAACAAACCTAACTTTTTTAAAGTTCATTTCCATAAATAATCTGGTGTTGAATGGGTTAACTGTTTGAATAACTGCATTGTTATAGATAGAAAACTCAGTATTGTTGTAAATATATAAAACAGTATTCAATTGTCTGGAAAAGTGTGTATAATATATTTTTTCAATAAGTGACTGACAAGTAAATAAATTTTTATTGTTACTAAATGTTAAACAGTGCATTTATGTTTGGTATTATTATAAGATTATTATGCCTGAAGTCTGAAGACAGGATTCTCTGTCTTTTAAATTTTTCACCACTTGACAAAATGTCTTGAGACAAAAATTTTAAAGTGATTTCTATATGTTAATATACTTATGATTGAGACATAAGCCATACACTCTGCACTTTATTCTCTCATTTAGTAGTACATATATATCAGTGACACTCACCAGTGTATCTTCTGTGGAACACATAAACATTAAATTCACCATTGAGCACAAAAATAATAAACAGTTGCCTTTTCTTAACCCTTTACGTTATTGGATTCAACATACATTTCTAAACCAAAATTTACTGAAATCATTTACACAGACCTCTACTTTCCTTAGAATTCTACCCATGAATCCAATAAAAAAATTAATATACTAAAAAACTTGTATGCACTGCTTCAATAATTTGTCTGAGTACATAGAAGAACAAATCAACTCTATAAAGCATTATTTTGTTCACACCAACAAATTCTTACTAACCACTACTAAAACATTTCCACACGACCACCCAAACAAAAACCTTCAAAACTCAACTCATGAACAAAATTGGCATTAATACACCAAACAATAATACAATGTTACACTGTAATTTACTATTTATTCCTTACACCAACTCAAAAATAATCAACACTTGAAGAAAATTTGCCATCAAAAAATTTCTGTTGCATCTTCAAAATATACACAAAGTTTAATGTAGTGGAAGTATTAAAGACAAAAGGAAGATTATTTTTGCTGTGATACCTTAATAATCAGCCTTGAGTCACTGTGCTCTCTATGCTATAATTGTCATCTTTAGACCACACAATGAAACCCAACATTCAACTTCTATGTCCCTTGTAGTTTGCCTATTAAGCCAATAAAAAACTAATAGACTAATAAATCTGATATGCATAGTTTCAGGACATTGTTCAAATGAGTACTAGATGAAGAAATGAACTCTGTAAAGCATTCTATCATTCACATCAACAAATTCCCACTAATTCTTGATGACGAGAAACACTTGAAATAAAAACGTATACCTGAATGGCTGATATGGGTATTAACACTTTTATTGATAAGCAGAGAACAATGTTTCGACCTTCCTAGGTCATCTTCAGGTTAACAAAGAGAATGTTGTTCTCTGTTTATCAGTAAAAGTGTTAATACCCATACCAGCCATTCTGAGATACAAATTCCCACTAACCATTTATTCCATTCTCGAAAGATTTCCACACAACTACTTGAACAAACAACCTCAAAATTCAGCTCACAAACAAAGTTTACGTTAATACATCAAACAACATTACACTGGTATTTAACAACGTAAAGTGTATTACTGTGAATTTTGGTTTTGAAATGTCTTTAGAGATACTTAGTAATGAACTACAAATTGCATTTAACCCTGTAAGAATAAAAAACTGATAGTAGTATTAGACTTGTGTCATTTTAGTATCCATTATAAACTCAACTTTACATATATGTTGTTATAGGCTCATACTAACTGATGCCAAGATTACAGTGCATGCTTATATACATTGCAAATATCTATGTTTGTACCATAGCCATCCTCAGTCACTGGGCTTGAACTTTCATACGTATATTTTAACCCAACATCTCTTGACACTTTGACACATTTGGAATAACATAATGCAAAAACTACATACCAACAAGAACAGATGCAAATAGTTAGACATGCATTACTTTCATACTTTTTAAATTTTGACTTAACATCTGTTCTGACACACAGCCACTTTACCCAACTGTCATTGTGCAAACTTACATTCATCAACTAATGGAGAACTTAGACAGCTCACATATTCTTTTTGTATTAGTCAGTGACCTTAGCTGCTTGCAATTCTTGGTATTAACTTTCCTATGTAGAATATCTAATGACATTAGCTACACAACTTAATTTTACCACTTCTGCTCTTATTACAGTGTTAATTAACCATTTTAGTTGAAAGTAGAATAACGTAATGTAAAAGATCATGTGAACAAACGTACAGTTCTAGAAATTAGCTATGTATATAATTGTTTGAACAAAAGTATCCTGGTTTCAAAACAGGAGACAGTGTTTTAAGTGCATGTTGTAACTGAACAAAGCAGTGACTTCAGTTCTTGTGCTTGATAACCAGTGATCTCAATTATTATCTTGGCTGATCCAGTATCTGTTATAAAATGTAATTAACATCCATGTATTATTATAGGCCCGTACTAGGTGATGCCAAGGTTGTGGTTATCCAAACCATTCACCATACTGTTGGTACTACAGGACTGCTGCTACACATCCACCTCAGGGTGTACTTGTTTCAATTGTTCAGAGCTGCTGCAAACATTTATTTCCATCAACTTGCTTACCTCTGTTGTATATAGCAACAAGACATTGGATTACATCAACTGTTTTGCAGTCATTGAACTGGCTATTATTATTCTACAAAGTTACAAAATGTTGAATAAATGGCATAATAAAGTGTGAAGGTATCAAATCAACATAATTTGTTACTGTAATTAAAAGTAAAAGATTGCTTCTGATAGAAATACAAATTTACAATGTAAATTCGTATTTTGTAAGTATTGTTAGCTGTTAGATGAAGTGTGTGAGTGTTTTCTTATAGTAAGGTCACTTTGGGCTATCTGCCGAGTCCACCAGTTAGATGAAGTGTGTGAGTGTTTTCTTATAGCAAGGTCACTTTGGGCTATCTGCTGAGTCCGCCAGTTAGATGAAGTAGTTTCATTCATACAATTTTTCCCACGTTCCATAAATCATTTAGTCCATTTTATCAGTGGTCTTTTGTAAGACTTATGACTATACAGTCAGAAACATGACAGCTTATTCATATTTGACACTGTACATTGGCAAAAACTGGATCTTAAATGTGGGTTATTTTATGTAAAGTATTAATTCTGCAAAAAAAGTGGTAATAATGTTCTGTCTGATCAGCACTTTCATAAGTTGAAGTTATATTTTTGGAATGGTAGTACTTTGTTCTCTTCTACTGCAGATATTCAGTTACCATTCACAATAATTTACAAATTCTCAAGTAATGATAACAATGAAGTGATTAAAGGTTGAGTTGTTTATGTCATTGTTTTTACTTATTATACATTAAACCTAATTAGTGAAGTACATTAGATGCCAATATTCAGAAAATTATAGAATTCCATAGTGAGGATATGAAATGATTACAGATTCGCTGTTGATGTCTTGTAGTGGTGCTATTTTTAAGGAGTGTGTAAATGTTTATTTGTCATTCATAGAAGACTAATATGAACAATAATCAGAAACTATAACAACATTAAAGTTGATTTATCGTATCAGATTTTGAATATAGAATGGCTCAAAATTCATAATTTCTTTAGGTAATATAACTAGCCAGTTATCCAGGTAAAATGAGTTAATTACAAGTAACTGGTTTTATGATCAGTAAACCAATTATTATTAAATCAGCATGTATCTGTCTTGATGCTTTTTCTAATATAGGAACTGTACAATTTCATAAATGTTTAAAACAGTGAGTGTTCACTTAAAAAAAACTAAATTATGTTTAATTTTATGACTAACTATTTATGCATTTTGTGTGTGTGTGTTTATATATATATATATTTTTTTTTTTCCAGGATTTGGATAAGTCCACTTTTCCCTTCTCTTTTGGGTGAACATTCTGCACATAGAGGAAATAGTGCCACTAACTTCAAAGGTGATTTGCTAGAATATTTGGCTTCCTACAAACATCCAGATATTGATGAGTGGTGTAAACATATTAAAGGACATGATTTATCTAGCTCAAGGTAAAACAATAAGTAATTTTATAGTATAATGAAGATTAGAAGAAAACAATAAAATATGTGTTTGTGTGTGCACATATGTATATATGTGTAATATATATTTATATTTATTATAATATTTGTTAGTTTTTGTCTGTCTAAAAATTCAAATTATTTTAACAAGTGTAAACAAAAGGTATATGCAAATATACAACATATGAGTTTATCAAAGTTTTTAAAATTATCTAAATTTATGTTGAAGAATAACATTATAAACTTATTTATTGATAGTACTAGGTAAAGTTAAGTTTATCTCTAATTGCATAAGTTAGTGTTAACTTATCTCTATTGAATATGGTCTAAACTGAATGAAGACGTTATTAATGTTAGGCCTAAGACAAATGGACTTAGATTTTAGTGTCTGCAATTAGAAATCTTTTGTACTCTTTTAGAAATCCTTTATTTAAGAAGTACTCTTACAGTAAATATACTAATTCGATTGCAGATGTTTTACAGGTATTTGCTAATATGTGTGTATCATAAAGAAAATACTGATAAAGTTAATTAAACTTTTCTTTTTCTTATTTTTCAATTAATTTTTTTCTTGATAAAACTTTATAGAATGGATGGCAACTTCCACCTTTTGACTTCAAAACAGAAGACTTTCGAAATGTCATCCTCTACACTTGTATCTCTACAACAGACAGTTGCCATCCATTCTACAAAGTTTCATCATGAATACTCTGTTTAAACAATCTATCAAATAAATTTTTTCTTATTCTTTACTTTGGAGAGTAGTCACCTTTCCACAACTGTCTGCAGGCACTGAAGGGTGATACAGATGTGGGACATTGTGGACTTCAGCACCCACATCTCGCTTTCTTAATTTCTATTTCTGTATGTATTGCTATTCTTTTATTTCTTATGTGGGACTGGTGAATGAAGGTTAAGCCTGATAGATGGTGTATCCCCACATCAATGTGGGTTCTACTTCTCAGTCACCTCCAAAATCTAGGTATCATTTTATAATCTCACATTATAGCTTGTGCCCTGGGATCTTTTCTATTACTACAGCATTTTTTGTTTATTATTTTTTGAGTGACTTTTGTTTCAGCTTCTTTTTTAGGTTATAACAAACTAGTATATTTATATATATAGTACTGTAAATATTTTGCTGGTTCAAAATGTCACGCAGTAGTTTTAACAACTAAATCATCCAATAGTCAAAGAAAGTGTATTTTGTCTAAGTTTGAAATAAACCTTTTTATTTTAGTGTCTTCCTTATTGGATCTATACCTGGTCGACACCTAGCTGAACGTAAAACATCTTTCGGCCACCTCAAATTAAGAAAGGTAACACCAAAGTAAGATTGATGTGTATTTATTTTTAGTTAGAAAGTTTGCATGTAATTTGAATACTACACAATTGAATATATTCAATGGAAAATAAACTTGTGTTTATCTTATGTGTTTCTAATAAGCATTTGTTAATTATGTGCTCACTTTATTTTATCATTTATTATTATTATGTTTTTTTACTATTCATCATCTTTAATTTCTACCACATATTTAGTGGTTAATGTTTAACATACACCTGGGTAATGGATCTGGGGATTCATGGCTTATCACCTGTTGGGGCAAAAATACACTCTGAACCCTGGAGCCCTTGGCATGTTTTAAGAATGATAACAAAATCTCACATTTTCTTCAGACTAGAGTAACCTAAGAACTTACAGTTGGTGCTGTTGATTAGAATCTTTCTAATTTTTTCATTGCTAGCGTATTAGATTGTTTATATGCAGATATCCTTTGTGTGGCTGTGTGTAAAATTATGAAACTATCATTCTGTTTTCTCTCTAAGTAACATTCATCATTTGCCTAATATACAACCATTCAGGTGATAAGCTGGATGGTTTCTTGCATTTTTTATTGTCTTTACTGTCAGAATCAGACTACTCATTAACAGCACATAGAATTTCTTGTGTTATAGTCTGTCATATTTGAACATATTTTCTCTTAATTGTTGATAAGTGTTTACTTGCTTTTGTGTTTGGCAACACCCTTTTCTTGGTTTTCCCTCAGGATTGTTTCATAAGATGTACTCTAAACTTGGTTAAAGTTTTTTCATGTGATATTGTCCTCTTTTGCTTGGAAGTTAATTCCAGCTCTCTTGTTAATGGCATAAGATATTTATTAAGAATATTACTCAGATTTTTGTTTTCAGAGTTGTGTGATACAAATTGGCTGAAAGTATTATCAAAATGTGAAACTTTTTTCAGGCCAGTGGTTTTGTTAAACACACACCTGAACAAGGTGTACAATCTTTTGTGACACTAATTGTTACTTCTAACTGTTGATTCTGTCTGGGTAATGCAGTTGTGAGGTATTTCCTCCAAGGCTAAATTACCTGTTTTCATCTTGAACTTTTGAACTTTATGTTGTTTTGATGTATGTCTGTATATATGGTACAGTGTAGGTCATACAAGAGGTCCTTTAGAGTATAGAAACATTCAAAAACTACATATATACACTGCTGGCCAAAAACTTAAGGCCAATGAACATAAAGAAAAAATATGCATTTTGCATTGTTAGATTCAACTACTTATTTGAGTAGAGCTTCAAAAGATAAAAATAACAAAAGGGAAAATAAAAATAAAAACCTTTTTTAGCATTTAATAGGGAAAATGTGAACACTATGAAATTGGCCTAAATACTAGATTGTCAAATGTTTAAGACCATACTGAAATGAAGCGTTAATTGGTAAACCCGTAACGAAATGTAGTCAATTGTGTTCAAGCATTTGCGTTGTCAACATCTCCCACTGACATCTCCTGTGTTACATTAGGGAAAAACATGGCAAAGGCTAAAAAGTTGATAGAATTTGAACATAGCAGAATTGTCAAGCTGCAAAAGCAAGGTCTCTCTCAACGTGCCATCACTGATGAGATTGGGTGTAGTAAAACTGTTGTTGCAAATTTCTTAAAAGACTCTAAGGGATACGGAACAAGAATTTCAAGTGGTTGGCCCAAGAAAATTTCATTGGCGTTGAGCAGGAAGATTCGACGGGTTGTCTGGCAAGACACCAGCCAATCGTTGAATTATATTAAGGCCCTTATAGACGCAGGATGCAGCTCAAGAACAATAAGATGGCATCTATGAGAGAAAGGCTTTAAAAACCATAAACGTCTTCAAAGGCCACGCCTCCTTCCACATTACGAAACAGCTTGGCTAAACTTTGCTGAGAAGCATCAAACATAGGACGTATAAAAGTGGATGAAGGTTTTGTTCTCTGATAAGAAAAAATTTAACCTGGATGGTCCAGATGGCTTCCAACATTACTGGCACGATTAGGATATCCCACTGGAGACATTTTCTGCACGACACAGTGGAGGAGGTTCCATCGTGATCTGGGGTGCTTTCTCCTTCCATGGAACAATGGAGCTTCAGATTATAGAGGGACATCAAACAGCAGCTGGCTACATTGGCATGTTGGAGAGAGCATCATCTCCCACTGACATCTCCTGTGGTTTTGCTAGATAGTAGGTAGGGACAGTGGGAATCTCATTAATCCTTTGATTGTGTGGCTGGAATGCTAACTTCAAGAGGTAAGTTTTCAACTTACCTCCAAATGGTAGTACCTTATTTTTATTTCAATTATTTTTTTTTCTTTACTTTGGAGAGCAGTCACCTTCCCACAACTGTCTTCATGCAGTGAAGGGGGATGTGAAACGTTGTGGGCTTGAGCAATCACATCTCGCTCTCCTAATTTATATTACTATATCTATTGCTACTCTTTTATTTCTTATGTAAGACTGGAGAATGGAGTTTAAGACTGATAAATGGTGTATTACCACCTCAATGTGGGTCCTACTTCTTCAGTCACCTCCAAAACCTAGGTTACATTGTATAATCCAACATTATAGCTTGTGCCCTGGGAGTTTTTCAATTAATGCAGCATTTTTTGTTTAATTCAATTTTGTTTAGGCTTGTTTTTAAGTTATATCAAAATAATATATGTAATATATGTACATGCATACACACACACACACACACACACACACACAGGGTAGGTCACACAAGAGGTCCTTTAGAGAAAAAAAAAAGAATGTAAAAACATTCAAAAGCTACAAATTGGAGGAATATTTATTCAAAATTTGTGTTCCATCTTATGGAAACTAAACACCAATTATATTTAAAAAAAAGTTTTAAATATCTATAGAAAAAGGTTAAAAACTAAATTGTCTGGAAATCTTAGAAAAAAATAGACTTGCCTTAGGATGAATGTCCAGGTTCCTAACCAGTTCTTAGGTTAAACATATATATACTTCTTTAATAGTTATTTCAGTCTGTGTCTGATGATGCCTTTACTGATGAAAACCATAATAGCAATAAATAAAATGTACAGTTGCTTTTGTTTATTTTTACTAAGTACTGATGGTTTCAAATATTAAATTAATTATTTAGCAGTAAATTGAAATAGTAAAATTAGTGGAAAGACTTGTACAGTTGTATATCTTGTTTGTTAATTAAAGTAATACAAAATATTGTAGTTGGACCATGTTGAAATATTGGTGAATTATCTGACTAATTAAAATTCACAGACAGTTGTCTAGGTATAAGAAATATAAACATGATATACTGAGTGTTGTATTTTATTGTTGTTCTCAAATAATTTTGTAACATTGTTTTAGTACAAGTTACAGTTAAACACCAATGAAAACACAGGATAAGTGTACTAGGGAGGGCATAAAGTAACATTTGTGCAGTGAAATTTTGAAAATCACACCTATCTAGAAATGAACTTGTATCTGGAAGAATCTTGAATCAGCTCATATGTAGGTACCAGTCTGCAGTCTTGACCCGGTTCCTTTTCTGCTGAAACCTGGCACTGTTTCATAACAAGCATACAGTAGTGGAGGAAATAGTCCTCGTTCAAATAATTATGTGTTGGATGTTGTCATAGAAATTACAACATGGGGCTGCACATATAGGTTTAGTAAAACCCCAATGGAAAATGAGAAGTGAGAGGCATTTTCTATGGGCAAATACGACATAACACATGTGAAGTCCATAAAAGTGTTGCTTCACCAAGGAAGTTTAGTAATAACTCTTTCTCTAATGGTAGTTTATAAAGAGTAATGTTATGGGTTCCTTCATGCATACTGGGTCTCCTACTCTTACCCATTAGAGTAATGTTATGGGTTCCTTCATGCATACTGAGTCTCCTACTCTTACCCATTAGAGTAATGTTATGGGTTCCTTCATGCATACTGAGTCTCCTACTCTTACCCATTAGAGTAATGTTATGGGTTCCTTCATGCATACTGGGTCTCCCACTCTTACCCATTTGACTGATGTTATGGGTTCCTTCATGCATACTGCGACTGATGTTATGGGTTCCTTCATGCATACTCTCCTACCCATTAGAGTAATGTTATGGGTTCCTTCATGCATACTGGGTCTCCCACTCTTACCCATTAGAGTAATGTTATGGGTTCCTTCATGCATACTGGGTCTCCCACTCTTACCCATTTGACTGATGTTCCTTCTCTCCAAATTGAAAATGACCAGAGTAGTGATGATTTTTACCATTTATTGTCTCCCACCAGGGGTTGCTCTAGACATAGCTTTATCTGTATTGGAAAATCCTCACTCTTCTAATATCTTTCTTGCTTTCATTTTGCAAGAATGCTGTTTTCTTTCTCCATGTCATGTGATTTGATTCTTCCTCTGTTTTGCTACCTGAAACCAGCACTCAAGATCATTGTGCTTTTCCTTCCTTGCTTAACTTATTTCTTAACTAACTATACACCCATACTAACGTGTTTCATCCTTCTCATCTGCTTGACTAGTTTGTTCTGGCCTACAGCCATTCTTCATTTCTTTTCCTCTCTTCTGAGTCTTTAGTATCTTTTTACCTGCTTGTATGTGAACCCTCCCAATGCTTGAATGAGAATGGCCAGTCAAATGATTAGTGTTACTTGCTCTGGGTAAATCTGACATTAAACAGTTTTAGTAGATGATCTTGATTTGAGAGAATAATTTAAATCCAGTACAAACAACAGCCCATCATCCAAAGCAAATACACTCAAACACATTATGTTTGTGTTAATTTATATGCAAAAACAGCTCGTTTGGGCTGAGAAAACACTTTTACATGTAAACTTTTACATGTACACTTTTCTAAATACACTCAAACACATTATGTTTTGTGTTACATTGTAATAAATATTATAGTTTTTTTATTATACATTGTGTCCATTAATATCATTCTTATAAACTAAGATATTTAGAAAAACACAGTATTACTTCATAATGGTTATCTTGTTGTATCTCTTGTTATTCTACAGACCAATTGCATGGCTCTAAAATACCACACATGTATATTTCTTTTTGGATGATTTATGATTAGTTTATTTATGTAATATTCACATCTATTTTCTTTTTAAGAATATATGATATGTTCTTGTGATGTGTATGGATGTTGCATTTCTTTGTGCACTTGTATACATATAGATAATTTATGTTAGGTGTGTTTTGTTCAGTTTAATTTTAAAAGGTTTTTTAAGTCTTGTATTATGTCTTGTTTTTGTTTGAAGGTTTTACTTTAGGTAGTTTTAATAATGACAGGATATTTTTATGTTTTAAGGTACATCTGTGAAGAATTTTTCAAATATAATTTTGCATTAAAGGAATTATTTTCATTGATGGGGATTCATATGTTTTATGTTTTTCAGTTTCAAGGTTTACTTATAGTTTTTGTGCATAATTTTAGCTATGATTTCGTGAAGAGAAACTAACTTTTGAAGAGTGTTTATTGCTTCTTGTACTCTATATTGTGATTCTCTGTCCCTCCCAAAGAAAGGTGGGATATCTGTGTCACAGCCTTTCAATTTAATTCTCTCATTTATTGTAATTATAATCTTATGTTTGCTTAAGAACCTGTATCATTGGACAAACGTTATTATTAAGTGACAATGAACTACTTTAATGAGGGAGAGGATGAATGCATTAGCACAAGACAACCATGACCAGGTTGATCTGATAAGTTGTTTCACAAGACAGTACCATGCCTCCTACCAGTTTAGTTGATCACAAGACAGTACCATGCCTCCTACCAGTTTAGTTGATCTGATAAGTTGTTTCACAAGACAGTACCATGCCTCCTACCAGTTTAGTTGATCTGATAAGTTGTTTCACAATTTTTGATTTTTTTAAGTTAAGTTTGAACATACAAAGGTCAATTTCTTCATACTTTAACTGTGCAGATTTATTTTTATTTGACATTAAATGAGCCATTGTATAATAACCATAACTGTAGCTTCATTCATAACATTCCAAAAATAGACAACTGTTTTATGTGTTTCTGAATTGGTGTAGAAAAAACAACACTTCATAGTATAAAGTAGTTGCTAGATTTCCAATTCTATGAGCCCTAAGCACTTACTTTAGCAGTGATTAGTGTGACTGAGAAATCACATATACTGGAGTTATAACAAGGCATAATGACTGTTAGTAATCAATATAAATCTTACAAATTTATATTTTTGTAAAAAATAAATGTTGAGTAGCCACAAAACTGAAAAAAAACACAGCAGTTTGAACAACAATATACATGAATAGATTCAGACTAGTGAAAGATACCAGGACCAAAGAGAGAATATTTATGTGTTTTTGCAATGTTGAGGATGGTAGATTGGCTAAAAGCTGCTAAAATATAACAAGTCACTGTAGAATAAATACACCCTCACAACTGTGGTTAAACAGTGTGTGGAATTCCTATAAGACTACCAGTTCAGTTGATTGGAGACTGTTATAGTCATAAAAGAACTGGTAAGCCTTAACTTTACAAGTGAATGAACAGCTCAGAGAAGCAACTCTAAGATAAATGGTGTGGTTTGTTTATCCTCATTGCTACAAAGTTGTCCATGTCAAGAACATATAGATTGGTTAAATAAGCATGCAGGTAAATTTCTTGTTTGCAGACTAATTATTCATACTGCTATCAGATATGTAATATACATATTTTAGTAGTGCATAGAACCAGTTTCAAGACGAATCATTAACAAAGTTTTCTAATATACCTACAAGTAATGTGTACTGCCAAGTTAAATATATTGACCAATATAAATTATTAATTTCTGGAACTGAATTATTAATTCTTGAAATTGCACATTTTGTTTTATTTTGTTATTCAGGTTTTGAACTTACATGGACCAGAAAAATCTTTGGTAACTTCCTCTTGGCCAATTATTGGTCAGTTTTCCAGCATTGGATCACTTGGTACTGAGCAGAATCAGTGGTTATGTGGAGAATGGCTTGCTAGTCTTGGAACTGTTAAGGGTTGTAGTTTGATGTCAAAAACACCTTTGAAACTTGTAAGTTTAATTTCAATAATTAAACCTTTTATTTAGTGAAAGAAAGTTAAAATGAGGGTGAAAGTAAGTTGCTACTCATATCTTGGCACTATAAAGAATTATTACCTCACATTTATTGCTATACAAGTTCCAGCATGCAGCAAAACCTTTGAACAAACTTCCTTCCCTGCAGGTGTTAATATGTATTGTTCTAAACTATATAGTGTAATCATTATTAGGTTATAGCTTTCCATAAATATAAGAGTGACATATTCTTTATGAACGCTAGCATTTGAACATTTTCTTTCATAAGCATTACTTGTCTTCAGACTTGTTTCTTTTTCCATAACATTTATCAAAATTTTTGTGTATTAATAACTCTTGATTGTTTTTGTTTTTATAGTCATTACTGTTCAAGATATGGTCTCCTTTTTCATTCATTTTCTTGTGTGTGTGTGAAAGAACAATACTAAATTTTAAGATTGTCAGATAGAATTTTCAAATTATCTTCAAGTTGATTTTGTTTGAATCAACTTTGTACTTTTAGAACGTGGCTCATTTCCTCTCTAACTGGTATCCATAAAAAGACAGACTTCATTTTTTAGATGTTTTTACAAGAATGGACCATCACAACATGAGTTTTGTGAAGCATCTAGATTATACATTCATGTATCCACATTTCTGACACCTCTTAAGGTTTTTAATTCTCTCTCACAGGAATCATCCAGGACTCTTAACGGTTACTGGAAATACCCTTAGGATCAGTGATATTACTGCCATTGTGCGCCATATGGCTGGTCCATTGTGATTTTGGATTGAAGATTTTTGGCATCTGTTACTTTATCTGAACTTTGCCCCATATTGTATTTTATCTCTGTTGTTTCCACACGTTTGTGCTTGTTGTTCTCTCTTTCCAAAGTGGGTCAGGTAGTCTTAATTTTATCTTTCACTGCTTTTTATTCCATAGGTATGTCTTGTGCTATTCTTTTTCTTTGGTAATTTTTTGCTGCATTTTAGACTCCTTTGTTCCATGAATCTCCTTTATTTGAATTTCTTCTTTCAGTGTAGTGGGTCCTACCAGGTTTCTTTTCATAATGTCCTCCACCCTTCTGTTCTTTGTTCTATTGTTATTATTCATGGTCCTTACACCACTCTTTGAGAGCTAACCATGATTGATCCTGGAGAAAAATTGTTGCTGGAATCACCTGTTGGATCCAATTCTTCGGGGGCTTTGCTCTCTCACAGTTTCTGTTGGTCTACAATCAGATGATTTTTTTCTGTAGTTCTTTTCTCCATCTTTTCTGTTTTGAATACTATGGGACAATTCTCAACCCCTTTTTGGGGATATACTCTTTTCTTTTTATCATTATCATGAAGGTGGAGGTTTGATAGCTAAATATCAGTCTATTCCACATGATCTGATTTTGGTCTTCAGTTTTTTTCCACATCCTATTTTTTCTGCCAATCTTTTGGTTCTCTGTCTTTCCATTTGAATTGGCTACAGTCTATCTTTTTTCTTTTTTTTAATCACTTTCCAAAATGGCTTCCTTTGTTGTGACCTCCTTTCTCCTTCAGGAGGCACCTCATTTGTGATGAATGATTTGGTTCCCCATTTCAGTCTCAACCTTTATCATCTTGTATTTCATTCACTTGAGGTGATAGGGGGTTCCCTTTATATTTTGGGCAGGCTCAGCACCTATTTCTTTGTCTTTGTGACTTATTTTTTCCTTCTCAGAAACCATCACTTTAATGAGCAGGTTCTTCTTTGTCCCTGATTGTCCCACAGTTTGGGTTGCTTGGATGGCTGTTTTCTCTATTCGTTCTCCTTTCCTTTTCTTCCCTATATGCTCAGCCTGATCCAGGTCATTGTCTGTATAGGCTATTTGTTATTATCTTACTCGTACTGTCCCTTTTTAGGGTACTTACCAGTGTCTTTTTTTTTTTGCCATGGGATTCCTTTTAATTTTGTCATTTATCTTTTACTACTTTCTTATACACCCTATCTAGCTAGTTTATTCTCCTAGGGGTGATAGATCTTTCCTTATATTTAATGTCTCCTCCCATCATATTTAATATCTTATGGCTTCACTTTATACTAGTCATCATTGTTTTCTGTATGTGATCATACAGGTGAAGATGTGGATGACCCCAGCACATTATATCCCATTGCTTACACAACAGGAAGGTTTCATCTACTCTGGCTTTCATCTCACTCCAGTTGCTGTTATTCAGTTGTCACAGTGGCACTGATGGGGAGTTATTTATTTTTCTTCATTCATTTTCAGATTTCACAACCACCTTATTTAAGATACATATATATCATAGAAATAATGGAACCCACTGATTGGCAGTTGTTGCATCACAAGGAATAATTACCCAACATCCACATAAAGTGGGGTAATATGTAAAATATTAAGCCCATCCATTTCTGCTCAGTGCCCACTCTTAAGATACGGTTTTCTGCATAACAGCTCTGAATGCCTCTATATTTTATCTCTCAGGTCATCCTGCACTTGTGGAAAGATAAAACAGATCTTAGTGTCTGATTTATGACAATGGTCTTTGCACTTCTCTGTTTTTATCTCCCTTGTAAAGTACAGGAGAACTCTTGCTTCTTCAGTTCCAAGCTGTTGGGGAAATTTATAAGGAGAGTTCCTCTTCCAGCAGTGCAATTCCACTGACTAGACACAACCATTGTTTAGGAAGTAATGCTGGGGTATTACTTGGTTGTGTATTACAAGATATTCCACTAAGTTAGGAACCAAGCCATTTCCACTACTTTCATCCATTCTGCTGGGTGTAGAGTTTGTCTTTGGATATAGATCTGGGATGCTTTTCATTGCACCTTATTATTATTATATGTATTTCTGTTTTACAAAACAGTCTCACTTATAACTAGCCATACCACACATTTATGCTTTGTCAGCAACCTGTTAAATAATGCTCAGATAAGTATTTTTAGTATCCACCCATATTAGCAACACTTTAGCACCATACTGAAGATTGTTGAGACAATTTCAACTGCTTAACTCCTCTCTTAACAACCAGTACCACTGGGCCAAGGGTATTTCCTGTTCGAGATCGATGCAGTCTTCCATTGAGTGCTGCTTCATGAATGTCCCACCTTTCCTTTCTAATGACCAGTATCACTGGGCCAAGGGTATTTCCTGCTTGAGATCGATGCAGTCTTCCATTGAGTGCTGCTTCATGAATGTCCCACCTTTCCTTTCTAATGACCAGTATCCACTGGGCCAAGGGTATTTCCTGCTTGAGATCGATGCAGTCTTCCATTGAGTGCTGCTTCATGAATGTCCCACCTTTCCTTTCTAATGACCAGTACCACTGGGCCAAGGGTATTTCCTGCTTGAGATCGATGCAGTCTTCCATTGAGTGCTGCTTCATGAATGTCACATTCCACCTTTCCTTTCTAATGACCAGTACCACTGGGCCAAGGGTATTTCCTGCTTGAGATCGATGCAGTCTTCCATTGAGTGCTGCTTCATGAATGTCACATTCCACCTTTCCTTTCTAATGACCAGTACCACTGGGCCAAGGGTATTTCCTGCTTGAGATTGATGCAGTCTTCCATTGAGTGCTGCTTCATGAATGTCCCACCTTTCCTTTCTAATGCTGTTTTCAGAAAAGAACTCGTCTTCTTTCTCAACACCCTTCACCATATTCATTGTGGGATTCTAGTTCTTTGTTGTGCAGATAGGTGAGTAGCATTTCTGAAGTTACCTTACCTGAAAATACATCTCAGATAGATATTTATATTTCTGTATTTCCTTCCCACATCCATTGTATTAAGTCTGCCTCTTTGAGAATAGCCTTTGTTGAAATGCTAGTACTCATGGTGATTGGTCCTCATGAATAATGTGTCACCCTTCTATTGGTGGAAAGCTATAGTCTAATGATGATTACATCATAGGCAGATGCAAATCCACATTGACAAAAGAGTAGAGCTTTGTGTATAAATGTGTGCATATATATTCAATGTAAATATAATACAGTGTGCTATAATATAATAGCATATGTATTCATATAAGCATTTTCATAAAAGCATTTTTAATATTTCTTATAGTTGTTCTATTTTCTTCTCTCTCTCCTCTGGCCACAGTAAGGCCAACCACATTCTGCCAACTGTGAAATGTCAAAGGCCTATTAATTTATAATTATGAATTTATTATGTTAATATATTTTTACCCCATCTATTTCTTATGAAGTTTGGGTTTTGACACTTCTACAACCCTCTTTCATTGTGCGGTCCTAAACTGTGGTGGTCCCCCACTGGTACAGCGGTAACTCTGCAGATTTACGATGCTAAGATCAGGGGTTTTGATTACCTTTGGTGGACTTAGCAGATAGTCCAATGTGGTTTTGCCATAAGAAAACACACATAGACTGTGGTGTGCCATGGTTTTTGCCTACTTTATATGAATCTAAATATTGTCTAAATAAAATATTTAACTACAAAATTCTGCCTTTCACTTTTGCCTAAAATCAGTCATTTTGATCATTTCAGGCATGCATGATTCTTGTGACTCTTTAAAGTCAACTTCAAGGATGGATACTCTGTCTGCAGTATCTATAAAATTTTCAGTCACATAGTGTTAGATATAATTTGACAGTTACCATCAGCCATCACCATGGTTGCCTATCTAATGCTTGAAACTGAGTTTGAAGATTTGTGTTTTGGAAGACAGCCTAAACATTTGCATAACATTTTTGACATTTGTTTAGCATTGTTCAAATCAATCATACAGAAAAGTTATCCTGTCAGCAACGTGATGTTTGAAAAGGCAGATACCCAGTATATAACAAATGATATTGGACATTACAATAGTCATAACAATAAGTTAAGTACTATGGTACATATGTTATACTTGCTGTGTAAACATTAAATAACATCCATGGCCTGCATACAGCTATATACCCATGTATGTAGTACATTATGTGACTTCATAAACCTCAGATTACATTAAAATGTGGTGTCAACAATTATATAGAGACAATTAATAAATTCTATGGCACATATGTTGTACTTGCTGTATGAACATTAAATAACATCCATGGCCTGCATACAGCTATATACCCATGTATGTAGTACATTATGAGGCTTCATAAACCTCAGATTACATTAAAACAGTTGGTGTCAACAGTTATGTAATGACTGTTTTTTGCTCGGAAGTCTAACATGATGTACAATGATGTTTTTAGTAATATTGTCCAGGTTTTAACACAATACACACACAGCCACTTTTGTTGTAAGTTTGTGTAACAGTATTGAAGAAGACCAAATGGTTGATGCCTATTATGAACTTTTTATGAACTACTACCATGGCAAATGACTATATTTCTTAATTTTCTTATTTTTAAATAAACATTTTGAAGTTAATTGTACACAAATGAATAGGTGTGACTGCAATTTAACTTAACCAGCTTACCTATTGGCTTCTTTAGAAAATGGCTACAAAGTAAGAAGAAGAAAAAACTCAGAAACATGTTCTTCATTATTTGATATGTACTCATTATGAACAGAATGTTCAAGCTTATGATGAATTTCTTTGCACAAAATAGGATTAAACACCTTTATTAGTAGACACCTACACTTTTTCTCATTCACAGTGTATTCAGTATATCATCACTGACTTATGAGACCTGATGAAAATTATAATGTTTATTTTGTTGTCTTTTATGTTCACAGGGGGTACCTAAGTGGGTCGGTAAAAGCATTTCACTTGTGGCTGAAATATAGTTTTAAAAAGCTCATTTCTAAGGACTTTATTACTGTAGATATGTAGTGTTCTTATTGTTTCTTTTTGTTCAAAATGTGTTATTTTTTTCTGAAGGAGTTGTGTTTTATTCCATTTTTCTGTTTCAGGTTTTTCCAAGTGTAAACAATGTGCGACAAAGTCTGGAAGGTTACCCTGCTGGAACTTCCCTCCCATATAGCATAAATGTGGCTAAAAAGCAACCATATCTTAGAAATTTTCTTTAGTAAGTGTAGGTAATTGTAATATTTAAAATATCTTGAAACTCACATCTATTATTTTTGACTTGTACATAAAATATCTAGGATATCTTATAAAATATTCATGTTGCTGACTCTTCGTTCTGTAGGATTAAATCTTGAAATCTCTGAACTGAATATTTCATTATTTTTTTTCAGTTTAGTAAAATATTTTAGATCATACATTTTATAAGTTTGGCTTTTGTTGGAGGTTACTTAAGATGTTCCATCTTAGAATGGTAATGTACAAACACTTATAGATTTGTTGTTGTGATTATAAAGAGTTTGGTGGGGATAACTTATTAAGTTTTACTTGAATGAATAAGATTTGTGGGTATTACTTTCAGTAAATTTCAAGTTAATCTTTAGACAGAAATTTATTGACAGTTATTAAGTTAAATATCTTGAGATGTTTATATATATCTAGATTTTGGAGTTAACCCTATTGCCATAGGTCTCCTTTATTACACATGACACAAGGTTTTAGTGTCATACACTTAAAAGTTTATTAAACTACTATTTATGTATGTTATACTAATTAGAATAGCGTAAAATCTTAGCTAATAATCTATTTTAATAGCAAACACCCTTGTGCAAATTAATCGAAACAAATAGTCATTTTACAATATTTTCAGCATGGTGGTCGGTGTAGGCTCACTGGACCCGCTGATTTCCTTTAATAGTCATTTTTTCACACAAATGGCATCATTAGCTGTGTTTTGCAGTATGGTCGATCTATTTTTGGGATATATGACGAAATTTTGAGGAATATTACGTCATTTGAAATTGTGTTAGAAGGGCAAGGAGACCAGTCAAAAACAACTTTTTACCAACTCAATGAAGAAAAAACTGTATCAGTGGGGTCTGAAATACAAGAACTGGATGCAAGAACAATGGAAGAAGGTGTTATTCAGTGACAAAACTCATTTCTTCGTACAGGGTCAAAGAAGTCTGCATGTTTGCAGATCTTCAGATGAGAAACTTCAAGAATCTCACATCAATCAGTTCGTAAAACATCCCCTGAATAAGATGTTTTGGGGATTTTTTTAGCTACTATGGCATCGGAAGCTTACATATCATAGAAGGTATGATGTGAGGACCACAGTACATCGAAGTTTTGCAGAGAATAGTCGTTCCAGAATAGAAAAAGAGATTTTCAGATGGATCTGGCATTTTTCAGCAAGATCTGGCTCTGTGCCACACATTGAAACTTGTGAAGAATTTTATGACTACAATGCGAATAAAGGTGCTGGACTGGCCTGGAAACTTTCCAGACTTAAATCCCATTGAAAATATTTGGGTGATTTGTAAAGAAAGACTTCAGGGAAAAGACTGTACTACAAAAGATAAGCTAATTGAGACCATAATTGAGGTGTGGTACCACAGTCCTAAAATTAGTAAAGATTGCAGTCAACTTGTGGACTGGATGCCAAAGTGGATTAATGATTTTCTGAAAAATAAAGACGGTCATATCGTGTATTAATTTGTGAGTAATTTTTGGATTCTCAGAAATAAAACTCAAAAAATTGAAAAATTAGTAATTTTCCATCTTGTTTCAATTAATTTGCACAAGGGTGTATAAAGTTGTTAATTCTACAAGACAATAATTAAAAAAAACAACTGAATTTCTGACATTGTGATACACACTCCACATTCTCTCATGACATTGTCAACTTTCCTGTTTTATTCATCATCCTGGCCCGGCATGGCCAAGCGTGTTAAGGCGTGTGACTTGTAACCTGAGGGTCGCAGGTTTGTATCCCCATTGCATTAAACATGCTCACCCTTTCAGCCGTGGGGGTGTTATAATGTGACAGTCAATCCCACTATTCATTGGTAAAAGAGTAGCCCAAGAGTTGGCGGTGGGTGGTGATGACTAGCTGCCTTCCCTCTAGTCTTACACTACAAAATTAGGGACGACTAGCACAGATAGTTCTCGATTAGCTTTGTACGAAATTAAAAAACAAACAAACAAACAATATTCATCATCCCTAAAAAAAGTACAATTTAAATGTAGATTAAAATTATGTTATTTATCTCTGTTTACAATACATGATCTTGTGTTTTGTAATGATGAGGCTAGTTTTTGTTGGAAGTGACTTGAGATGTTTTATATAAGGATGGCAATGTTCAAATGTAACTGAAAAGCAGCCATATCTTAGAAATTTTCTTTAGCAAGTATAGATGACTGTAATTTTTAAAATATCTTGGATCTCATATGTGCTATTTTTTATTTGTACGTTTTTATATTTTTGAGTTTTCAGTTTTGTTTGGTTACAGAGCTATTGAAAGAAAATCAGACCCCACCTGCCACACCCACTTCTCACATCTTTTTTTAACAGTTCTCTCTTTATGTTTAATTATATAACCAATATGAAGTCAAGGTTTTTCATGTAACAAATGATGTAATATGTAACATTATGTCCCAAATAGTTAAATGTTAATTTCATTCAGAGCACCAACATCATTCCCATGATAAAGTTAATGAATAACTTGGATGAAGTTTTAATGAGCCATGCATCCATGCAGCTTATGGGTATTGTCATTCAATATTGTAATATGAGATGCACATGTCCTGAATGATATACAGCTTACAATGCCATGGATAATAGTTAGACACAGTGCAAAGGACAATAACAACTGTTTAAAAAAATTATACACACACACACCTAGATCAACAACACAGTCAACAACAAACAAACAATAATAAGTCCCAAGATAAACAAACAAAATTTTACACTGCTGCATACCATATGTTCACATCATCAGCAAAAAAGTGATCAACATTTGGAAAAACACAACATTCCAGTAAACACTAAATTTATTCAAAACCCAGGTAAAAAGTAATGTTCATACTATGTAAAAACTACACTGATAAACACAACACCAACATTATTTATAAAATACAATGTGATAACTGCCATGACTTCTATATTGGAGAAACAAGTAGAAAAATGGAAACTAGATTCAAAGAACACAAAAAACACTTTCACACATTTTTGAACACTGCAAATAAACACAACACAACCACAGAGAACACACAGATACTAAGTAGGAAAACAAATATAAACAAATGCAAGATCAAAGAAACCCTACTTATACAACAGTTAAAACCAAAATTAAACCAATATAAAGGAAAACCTTTATACCTGTACTAATTAATAACCTAACACCTAACTGCAATGTTCCCTACAATACCATACCAGTTTACACTCTTGTCCCTAAGACGTGCCTGGCAATGGTCAGTTGCAGTCTCTCTCTTTGTTAATCTGAAGATGACCTGAGACAGTTGAAACATTGTTCTCTGCTTTATTAATAAAAATTTTAATATCCATACCAGCCATTCTGAGATGAATTTTTACATCAAGTGGGTTTCTCATCATCACAGGAAAACAATAAAATTTAGAACTATTTAGGATAATGGAATATAGTTTGATGTTACAGTTTGAAGTCATTCTAGAAAGACAAGTCATTTAGATTCATTTTGATTTTTTAGTGGTTAAAAGGTTGGTCAAACTGACCAAATTTGTTTTGAGATAGGGTAGAGAAAATAACAGATAAACTATTGTTTTACTAAAAAAAATATGAAATGCACATAGGAGGTTTCAGGGATTATACAAAGGAAATTTGAGATTTTGGAGATGAGGAGAAGTATTTTTAATTTTAACATCAAATTCACTTTGCACATGGACTATTCAAAAGAAATATGTTCACAGACAAACCTTATATTATTTTAATAAAAGTACATCACTAAAATATATGATTTTTGTATGTGAAAGATTTATAATAGTAACTGAAAGACTGCCAGATTTTATGTAGACAAACAAGCTATATTGAAAGTTAGAGGTATTAAATCTAAAAGTACTTTAAATGAGTACAAAGAGGATATGTGGCCAATCAAATCAACTGAGCCTGTCCTAAGAGAGTTAACAGGCCAAAGTACATAGATGTTTATTGTAGTTAGTGGTGTTATTTTACAGACATACTGTATTTTATTCATTACTTTCTATAAGTAGAGATTTAAGGTTTTTTGTTGTCTTTTCTGTTTAGTTGTGTTTTATGACCTTTTCTTAGTATGCTCTATCTTGAACGTTTTCTGAATTTTTATCATCTGTTTCATTTGTGTTATCAGCCAGTGGAAGAGTGACAGATTATCTCGTAGCTATGCTTCACCTCATATCAAGACTTACCTCAGAATTTCACCAGACAACAGCTCTATTGCTTGGTTCCTGCTTACCAGGTAATCAAGCAGTTAAGTTGATATAACATAGTAGTAAATTGCATTAGAACAACGTACAAAGTGCATTTTATACTTATAATTAAAAAAAACCTAATACGATTAACATTATAACTTCCATCACCTAAATCAAATATATGCATTACAAGGGTTTTTCCTAACAATTTAGGATGCTTACGATTACTTTAAAGCAATGTTATCAAAACTTGTGTAAAATTACTCTTTAGAGTATTAGGTGATTGGCTTTAGGAGTTACTGGAATTTTAAATCAGTTTAATGTTGGTTAAGGCTATTAATATATATTAAGAATTATTTTAATAGCGTTTATGCAGTATTTTCAGATATCAGATAAACAGATTAAATAACCAGTAGCTTTGCACTATTTTTCATTGCATTGTGAAACATTTCTAGTTTGACGTTTGGAATAATTCCTTCTAACAGATGTTTCATTGAAAACTGTTACAAAGTAAATCTGAGAAATGAGTTTTTAACTGTGTATTTAAAGTGTGACTTCAATAATATTGTTACATGATATGTTCTACCAGTGCCAACTTATCCAAGGCTGCTTGGGGAGTTTCAGAAAAGAATGGAAGTCAGTTTATGATCCGGTCATATGAACTTGGAGTTCTGTTTATGCCACAATATATGGTTTGTATTGACTGTACTAAAACTTAGTTTTATAAATTCATAATCAGAATCCTTGTATAACTTAAAATTAGAATAAATATTCTTGTTCATAAATTTTGTGAAATGCTAAAGTATTTGTCGTGCAAATTCCCAAAGAAGGTATTACAGTTTCTTATTGATGAATGAATTTCTATTTTAAATGCTACTGCTGTTTTTTAGAAAATTGTTAATTATCAGTGGTTAAATAAATGGCAGTTATAAGACCCTTTTATTGAATTATTGTACAAGGTTTTAATGTAGTGTTTTTATATTTATCCACAGACTGTTGTAAAAATATTTTATTTTTATCCACTGGATATAAACCTTTATTCATAAATTTTAGTTCACAAGTTTTAACAATATTCATACACTATAAATTACAGACCTTATTAGTATTCACACACTGGTTTTACTTTTGTTGAGACTGTAAGTTAAGTGTTAATATAATGTGTGTAGATACAGGGTTTTATTTTTATCCTCAATTTGCTGATCAAAGATGTTATCTTCGTTAAAAAGTTATTGATAATTTTTTAACTTTAATTACAAAATATGGGTTTTGTTTGTCCATGAACAATAGCTCAGATGTTTTTGTTGTTTTTATATGATATAAGGGTCTCAGGTTTGATTCCCAATCCAACAACACTTCCTTGCCCTGTATTTGTTATTACAAACCCACAAAGATATCTGTCTCTGTCATTAAGTTTGAAATGTTGTGGAGCAAAAGCAATTAGCTGCTGGCCAAAAACACCAACTGCAAAACCTTCTGGCTACTAATTGTTAAATAAAATGCTTCTCGAAGTGGATTCCTGTACATGGTGAGGGGACCTTTTAGAGAAGGTTCTGTACTATCAGTTTACATCCTCTGGGACCTAAATATCCACCCACATGTTTGCTATACATGGAAATCCTTGAAGGTTCCTGGTGTTTGAGGGATCAAACCCCAACATGCCACTTTGTCCTTGAATGCCTTTAGACAGGTGGATTTGCAGTGGCTCCTCCAGGGTCAGTTGGCTGGTCCACTTGGTTAAGGTTAACTGAGTACCAGTGTTGGACATTCTCAATGGGTGTTGTGGACATTGTGTCTGACACTGGTCTTTGGGTGTAGTGTTCATGAAACCCTGGCATTGCTGCAGTGTCCTTCTTTGGCATTGTAGCTCATTGCCTCATTGGACTCCATGGAGAGTTGGATCAGAGGGTACTGAATCTTTCTTCTTTTATTATGGATCCCCAAAATCCAAATAAAATAATAAAAAACAGCTCATTGGTAAATGACCACATCTTGAAGATTGAACAGCAGTCTTCACCTTCTTCTATATCTGTACCTCATTTTTTCATACTGCATTCTTTGTCAGATAAATCTTTAGGGCAGATGTCTCCCTTTTTTATTTCAAAGGGAATAGAGGGGCTTGCTGGTTCTCCTAAGTCAGTCATGAAACTACAATCTAGGGACATTTTGGTGGAAACATCCACCCCAAAACACATTGAACTCCTCTTGAATTTTAAGGCCATAGAGAATAATACCCACTGAATTCTTCATGAGGAGTTATTGTTGAAAGAAATTTGAAGAACATCCCTGAGTCAGAGTTTCTCAGTGATTTCTCCACCCAAGGTGTTTCTGCAGTAAGGCATATCTCAACTCAAAAGGACAGAATTATGCTGCCTACCAATGTCCTAATTTTGACATTTATGTCATCATGTCCAACTGTCAAGGCAGGTTATCTGAACTGTAAGGTATAGTCATATACTCCTAATCCTCTCAAATATATCCAGTTTCAGGAATTTGGTCACTAGAAGACATCATATTGTATTTTTTATTTGTGCTCCTTGTGATAGCAAAGACAATGATGTCTGTGTGTGCATACTGGGTCCTCACTGTGTTAATTGTAGTGGCTCTCACCCCTCTTGCTTTTTTCCTCTCAAATATATCCAGTTTCAGCAATTTGGTCACTAGAAGACATCATATTGTATTTTTTTATTTGTGCTTCTTATGATGGCAAAGACCATGATGTCTGTGTGTGCAAACTGGGTCCTCATTGTGTTAATTGTAGTGGCTCTCACCCCTCTTGCTTTTGTTCTTACTCTAGATGGGTGGAGGAGAAAGAGGTACAGTGTTTGAAAATGGTTCCAAACATTTCTTATCCCAAGGCTCAGAAGTTCCTACCTTCATTTTGGACATATGCTGCTGCACTACATTCTACTGCTTCAGTGGGAGTTAAGACACATCTTTCCTTGCCTCCAGCAGATTTATCTTCAATCCACGTGCAGAGTCTTTCCTCTTTAAATAAACGTGTTGACAAGTCCACATCTACTCCTGTCTCTGTTCCCACCATTCCTACCACTGACTGCCTGGATCCACTTCCTTTGATACTGGCTTCTGGCATATCTTAGATCCATCTTCTTTGGCCTCAAGATGTTGAATGATTATTCATTCTCGCCTGCAGTCTCTGGAATCCAAAGCTACTGATATACACCTGCCCATTCAATTCAGAGCAAACTTCATGGAGGTCAAAAGACCTTCTAATAAAAAAAATAACATTGTAGTAAACTCAAGGGCATTTTGCCCAGTTTACCTTCACCTAAATAAAATTGGCTACTTTGATACAGTGGAACTTTTGAGGTTTTCATTCTGAGTTGGATGACATCAAGGCCTTGATTGATTCCAATAATCCTGTGCATCTTTCCTTACAGGAAACATTTTTGAAACCTGTCGGTACAGTCACCATTCATCAGTTTTCTTTATATTAGAATGACAGATTATGTGATGGAGGGGTGGTACTACTGATCGACCAACATATGCCTATGCTGTCTTTGTCACTCAATACACCCTTGAAGGCTGTCATCATCAGTGTTTCCTTGCATCATACCATAACTATTTGTTCTTTTTTCCTGTCTTCTGAAGAGACATATGATTAATCAGACTTTGATATTCTCATTGAACAGTTGCCATCTCCTTTTTTACTTCTAGGGGACTTTGAGGGGAGGGACCATTTATTAAAGCAGATCACAACCTTTCTCTCTTCAGTACTGGTTCTTATACTTATTTTCATGCATCTAGTCAGTCTTTTACTGCTAAAGATCTTCAATTTTCTTCATTTCACTTTCCTCTAATTTTTCTTGGAAGTAAACAATGACCCATGGGGCAGTGATCATTTTTCTTTCATTTTCAGGGAGACTGGCTGTGGTCAATACCAAATGATCCTTGCCTCAGTGGAAGTTGGACCAGGCCACCTGGCTTTCTTTCACTGCTCTCTCAGAACTTGACCCTGCCTTTGTTTGTATGTCATCAACAGATGACTGTGTGACAACATTGACTGACTGTTTTCTCCAGACAGCATGTTTTCCATAGTATCTTCATCCATGTTGGAGTCCTGTCTGCCAAATGGCATGAAAGTATCAAAAACAGGCCTGGGATACCTTTCATGAATATCTTAAACTTTCAAATTGTACTGCTTTTAATCAAATTCATGCCCATGCTTGGTAGGTAAGACATCAAAGCCAGAAGGAATGTTGGATTAATTTCACACCAAGCATCTCTTCTACTACCAGTTCCAAAAGCATGTGGAACAAGATTCAGTAGGTCAGTGGGCAGTAAAATTCTTTACCCCTTTCAACCTTGTTCTGCAATGGTCAGGAAGTTGCTGATGTCCAGAGCACTTCTGTTTCATCCTCTATCTTCATGGCCATCAAGTCTTGGGCAGAGTGATCACCTCTTTCTCTTCTCTATGTGTATAATTTTTTAACCAGATCTAGCACAAAAATGTTTTTCCTGATGCTTGGCTCTGGGCTATTGTTCTCCCTTTTTTAAGCTAAAGAAAGATCCCAAGATTCCATTGAACTCTTGTCCAGTTGTTTCAATGAGCTGTCTGTAAGATCTTAGAGAGGATGGTTAATGCTTGTCCTGTTTGGTTTCTTGAGTCAAACAACCTTTTCTTATCCAGTGA